>NW_010973132.1:5722044-5767974 GCF_000737465.1 Haliaeetus leucocephalus
CGGCCCGCTGCCGCTGTGGCAGGTTTCTGTACCGGCGCGGTGCGGCTTCTGCTCCCAACTTACTGCTGTTTGTTAACTGGCGGCGGTGGTATTAATTGCCCGCTGCCTGCCAGTCCATAAAAAGCAGGTGAAATACCTCCTTCCAACTCTTTGGGGTTGGGGTGTGGGGGTTTGGTTGGTTTGTTTGGGTTTTTTTTCTTTCAAAAGACAAACTGTAAGAAGTAAATGAACTCAAAAAATAGCCTTACAACCCCCAGAAAACTTTGGGACAAAGTTACCGGGAAATGCTGGGTTATCCTGCAGTGAAAGTAATGTGAAAACTCAGTCATGCCAGCATGTCTTGCCCTCCTTCCCATACACCCTTCATAGAGGTGCTCAGCGCGCTCACGACTAACACATCCAGCCCTTTTTCAGCTCCCCTCTGAAAATAAGTAGCCAACGATGGGCATGCAACTAACCCGCTGCGTGCTAAAAAAAAATAACCCCGAGAGCCAGAATCCATTTTTGAAGCCGGGGAGGGACGGGGGCAGATAGCTCAAGTTCATGCAGAAGCAGCACCTCAGAGTAAAATCCACTGGGTCTCACCCGGCCCCCCTCCGCAGCTCAGCACCCGCACCCCGAGCCGCAGAGCTCACCCCCTACACCTCTATTTTATTGGCGATATTTTTTATGAAAGCCTTGTGCAGCAAATACAAGTCAAATGGCTCTAATTTGTAGTGCTACAAACTGTAACATGCTCAGACGTGTAACTGCCTGACAGACTACACAGAAATCTGGCTTAGGCTCCAACCTCTGAAACAAATGCAAATATCCAGAAACATTCTGCTATTGCTCCAAAATTAAAATGCAAGTAAAACAAACCTACTGCCGGATTTTTCATACAAATACTTCTTTTTAAAAAATAAATCACTACAAATTTATTATTTATTTCAGACCATAAACAACACAGAGGAAAGAAACACATATACGTTTTCCTTTCTTAAAAAAAAAAAAGAAGTATCGGTAAGAAAAGCACATACACTGCTCTTTTTTTTAACTTTATTTTTTAATACCTTGTCCCTTAAATCAGCCTACAAGCCAATATCTTTATCTAGAGAAAACACAATTGGAAAGCCTTTTTATGTTGTACTGTTTTCCAGACACTTACAGGAGGTTTTTAAAGACAATTCACAGCCACGTTACTCCAAACGGCACAAACACAATTATTTAGGATTTATTCCTTACTGTGGCAATTTTTACTTTGGTACATTTTTCAAAATTTCCTGGGAAAACACTATCAATTCCCATCTAGCTTAGCGCACCTACACTGTGACCTCTTTCTCTACATTTTCTCTTTACAAATCAACCACAAACATCTTAGAAGTATTTTACATATATAGAATAAACTCTCAAAAAGGACAATACCACAAGAGAAATGCTCAAAAACAAACTGAAGGTGTAAATGACCTCCTCCCATGTTCCAGACGTACCTACAAAATCCCTGCTCACTGGTACAGGATTATACATTCCATTATGAGTTCGGCCTTTTTATATTTTGTACTATTTTAACACCCCAAATTTATAGATTTTTAAAATTGGCATGTTAAAAGGGCTTTATTTAAGGATTTCAATGAAAATAGTGTTATGTTTTGTCATATTACCATAATCCTTCTTTTTAAATCACTTAGAATTTCAGTATAACCTAATTAAGTAATTTTAAGTAAGTCTTAACCCAAATACATAGATCTAATAAAAATGTATTTTGCAAACAGGGAAAATGGACTTCTAAAATGGATTCCTCAGGTATGAACAAAGATGCTGAAACATTTTCTCCCCAGAAACTTTTGAGATCTGAACTGTTTCACAGCACTTAGATTTAAAAAACAAAATACTTGCAAGTAAACAAATTTCACCAAATATCAAGCATAATGTTTCATTCCAATTGTATTTGTTTATTCCTTTTATATTTAACAGAAATCTTTCCATTTTCCTTGCCACAAAGGAGGGAGACTAGGGGAAGAAAAATACTGCAAAATCGTAACTAAATATCTTCACGTATTGTTTATTTCAAAGCTCTTCTAACAGCAGTTTATACTGTTTTTAGATATTGTATATTATTTTGCCAGTGGAAATATTACTGTTTTTAGATTTTTGCATTTTAAAAGGCTACAGAACAACATTATAGATTTTACAGACTTCTAACCATTTTTAATCTCTCTCTTTTTTAAATGCTACAAACATCCCATTTGGTAAATGAAATTTACATTTCTCTCCTGTCTAAATTATCAGAGTTGAAACAACAATTCAAAACAGAAAGAACAAGTGATGTACCGTAATACAACAGCAAGTCCAACACTTTAACACAGCTCCTCTCTCTCTATTGGTGTATAATAAGATTACACAAAGTATAAAATATCTCAGAAATATAGCCTCCTTCCTGATCAGAAAATTTTACTTATTGACTAATTTGACCTCGAGGAACTGCATTTTCTCAAAAAGCATCCTATCTATAGCTTTATGCCATTTACTGACTCTTGCTTAATTAACCAGCATGCTTTAAAAACAAGTATCACTCCTTCAACTTAATCAAAACAGACTATTTTTAATTGCTATCACATCAAATATATTTGTCAATACAACAAAGCCACGTTCAATTAGAAAGAACTAATTTTTTTAGCCCTGTCTTGGACCAACCACAAATTACAGCATCCACTTCCAATTTATTTGCTATTCTAATATGAGGGGAACTGAAACACACACCACAGCTCACAAATACATTTATCTTTCTATAAAATCCTATCATTTGCATCTTTTAATGGGAAAATCCAGTATACCACTGTCAGCACTGCTCTTCTCCTGCAACCGACCGGACTTCACAAGGACTTGGCATTAACTTCCCTCCCTCACAACACTTTGCCTCCTCACCTCTCTCAAAATAAAACAAAAATATTTGGGTTTGTCTGAAATGTCAATAAACTCCCAAACCGAAAAGGCCAAAAGGTCAGGTATTATTTCATCCGAACAGAAAAGCTATTTTCTCTCTATGTCGAAAGCCGTCAGTAACAGCACGTTACCTGAGAGGTGATGCTTGCTTCCCTTGGACGGCCGTCCTTCTGTCCGGAACAGGGGCTACGCCGCACTCCCTATAACATAAGAGAGAATAGATTAAAATTATTATATGCTTAGACCCCTTTCTGCCCATTCGAATTATCTGGCCCTCACAAGGCTTTGTATCTCTTGGTCTGAAAAGCATTTTTAAAACTCCTATTACATTCTAATTAGAGCCCTCAAAATTGTTTTTGATAAGTCAGGTACACATGTCAAAAATTAGCTCCATACGTGGTCATCAAAGTACCAGATGCTCCAGATCTGGTTTTTCAGTTCTGAGAGGCCTGTATACTGCTGCATGCTCCATCTCATTAGCAACATTTAATCTGCAAATGGCATGATCTTATATGAAAAGAGAAAAAAATAATTTATTTTACATATATTGAAACCTAATTTTTTTTTTTAAAAGCCATTTACATGAGGGACAGAGTCCTGAGAGATCCCTTCCCATGGCAACTTTTCCCTCCCCTGTTTTAAAAGCTGAATGCCTTCTCAGATAAATAGGGTGTTTGCTTTACCCGTTTTTCTGTGATTTGTGTTATTGTGTACTTATTTGTGATGCTGCAGAATTTACACAGGCCTGTAGTTTTGAGACTTCTATCTCCTCCCTTCACCTGCGAGGAAGATACCAGCTAAAATCACTGTCTATACACCGTTTTTATGCCCTTTTTCCCTCTACACTTTTTCAAACACATGTGAGAGGAAAAAAAGTTAAGGTAATGAGTACAAATTCATGGTGTACTACATTTCCAAAAAACCCCTTGTTTCAGTTTGTCATTTAATAAGCATTATCAATGTAAGTCATGGTCAGAAAGCCTCAGCACTGTGGAGTGTAGTATTTATGACTAAACTGCCTTTTTTTCCCTCTCCCTCCCCCAAAGAAAAAAAAAAGGATCTGCCTGTGTTGAAATCTTTTCCTCCATCTTTTACCCTTCTCCTTCCACATATTTTACCCTCCTCATACTGCTTAGATCCTAGCAGACTGTTGCCGCACATGTATTTTTCCACCTAATTTCCTAGACATTGACAAATGTGAATCAAGGAAGAATTTTGCACAATGTTAACTTACCTAAACCATTTCTTTCCTCCATTCTCTCTTTTTCTCTGTGGCACCCTATGCTTTTTTTTACCCTCTGCTGTTGCTTTGTTTGCTCTTTGCCCACTTTTCTGTACTTTTGTCTCCTGCTGATCCTATTAGACCAGGCAGGAAGAACTGAATGTCTCTCTCCCATTTGCTACACTGTCTCTCATTTTTTAGTGTTTTACAGATTAAACATTTTCTACCGTCATTTTAATATATTTTTAAAGATACTTTTTTTCTCCTTCTCTAGGAACTTGCTGATGACAGTCACCCATACTTTTGCAAAGCAAGGTTAGCCCTGTCCTGCTCCTGTACATGCTGCTGTCAGCATACTAAGTGTAAAGGTAAGTGTAAAGCCTCTGATGCAAAGCATGAAAAAGGAAAAGGGGGTAACATGTAGAGATGCCCCTTAACATCATAAAGAAAAAAATAGACATTTTTAACTGATTCTCAATTTTTAAAGAGATACCATCAAGAGCAAACACTTATCTTAGGGGAAATCTTTATCCAGATCACTAGCAATACTTTTCTACACTAATAATATTAAAGAAAATTTTAAAATTCAAATTTACTGTTCAGCATCACCTGTTTAGGATTTACTTTTCTGCATTTCACTCAGTCTGGGGAGTGAAAGTTGCCTGTTGGTTTCACTTTTGTTCTCAGCCAGTTTCACTTTCATGCACTGGCAGAATCTTTTATATTTTTGGTTCAGCAATGTTAAAGAAGACATTTACATTTTTAAACAATCCTCATTACACTTGTAATAGGAACAAGTCATGTCCATCTCCTTCCCAGGACACTAAGAAAAAATAATTTGGGGGCCTAAATGTAATGGGCAGCATCCTTCTAAAGGAGCAGCTTTCACCTGTCTCATGCTAGGTTGTGGTCTGCTCCTTCTTTCCCTGAAATCAATAAGAAATGTGCCATTAACTTCACTGGCAGAAGGATCAGGCCTCTGGGTCTGTAATCTGCCACAAAAGAATGCCATATGCAGACCAATATATTCCTCATAACATACAATGCTTGCCTTCAATTATTTTCCTATGCAAACTCAAGGGAAAAAAAAAAGCCCCTGCATTTACCTTTCGGTATGCTTTTAAATTAGTGATAAATACCCTTCTTGACATAGGCCGTAGGAAATTAGAGGGCATCTAACCACTTTGGTTTGCATGGGGAGGGAAACACTGTATCTCCCAGCTACCAAGCGCAAATAACTATTTCTCCTCCTTGAGCCCAGCACAAGCTACATGAAACACTCCCACCTCTACAGAACTGTTACTGTCTTGCACCAGGACCTTGTTTAATCAAAGTTTCCAAAGCATATACTTGCATAACCCTCTTTTTTTTTTCAAGGATAAACCAGGATGCTTTCAGAAACTAGAACTAACAGCAGGAAAAAAATGGCTTCCGTTTACATTTTCAAAATCTGTATCTTCCCTTCTATATTACCTTCCCCTCTCTATGGCACAGACTCCAAAACACAGCCGTGAACTCACACATATGTGTCGGCAGGCGCATATACATACAATGAAATCTTCCTCTAGCTACCAAGGCACTGCAGTTTCTGTCTTTGTAGACATAACGGTTTCTGAGACATTGAGACTTAATGGAAAGACCTGAGGGTTTATAGGGGCTGCGCAACATTCACTTTTTCAACTTCTTTCCTAGAAATTCTGTGTCCCACAAGCACACACAGAAATTGCCACTAGCTGCTTACAGAAATTATTGACCTGTTTACATGCCAAAAGTTGAATCTTAAAAGCTTACGTATGCAACTCCTGTGAGAATACTTAGATCTCAGTTTTATTTATCCTATTGCTTTATTTCACCCTATGAAACGTGAGTAAGAACGGGGAATTGCATTGTGATCATGCACCCATCCGCCTCACTGACACACACTTCTCTATCCGAGCAGACTGTGGTACCATATATTTGACTTATATTATCATGTCATGCATCCAGACACGAGCAGCTTCCACAGCACCATGTAGCACAAGTTCCCATTTTCTCTTTTCCTGGACGCCAGTACACAGAAGAGGAGTAACCACTCTCTCAAAGAATCTCTCTCCGCCTTCCTTCTCTACCTCCACCTCTCCTCTCCTTTCCCCAGAAGACATCTTTTGTCTTTCCAAGGCCAATTCAACATGAGACTTACACATCCACTCAATTTCAAGCGTACAAATGCACCCCCCGTGTTCAGCGGGGTTATTCACTCGCCTAGGTCAACCGCACCTCGAAGCGGTTCAGTGCCATACAAAGACAGACCACTAATCACCCGGGTCACAGAAAACTCTCTTTACCGGAGAGCATGATCACAACGCTGACTTTCACAGACTCACAACACGCTACCTCTACGTCCCAGTGTAGCCACATTCCTCCTAAGTGCCAAAATTCACCCTTTCCTAACTGCAGTGTCTAAGACTTGTTTCTTCCTAATTTCCTAATTTGCAAGGGAGCTGCTGATATGGTGTTTTGGTGGGAGTTAGCGATCACACAGATTTTGCAACAGGCTTTCACCCAGGACTGCCTCTCCCCCAGCGATAAAGCATCCCTGGAGAAAGACTTTGCTACCGCCAGCTATCACCGCATTAGCTTTTGGGGCAAAGACCCTGAGCTGTATCAATTTCTTTAAGATACGATGAAGCTTAAGTGGACACTTGTGAAATCAGTAAATATCCATCGATTAATATTGGTGGATCATTACCAATGGGAGAAATAATTACAGGCAAGTACAATGGCCTGTTTCAAAATGGTTCCTTTAAAGGACGTGTTTCGTAACTTAGCCTTGCTTTTAAATGCTGCTCTTGGTGCACTCGTAGAAATTATTTCCTTTTGGAAGGTATTTTACCTGGCTTTTATAGAATTATTTATTATACATTTTTGTGTTAGTTAAACTAACCAGATAATTTTAGCTGTGTGGTTGCTCTTTATATTTTGTCTTCTGTTATTAAGGATATTAAGGCCTCTCAGCAACTATTACCAACGAACCCTTTGAAATATTATGAGTGCAGCAGAGAGGCAGAAGACAGTGACATGGGAAAGACAATGGAAAGAGGGTTGGTGTTCTTTCAAAAGATACCTGATATTATACTAATTCCTGAAGTGCAAAGAAGGGAACTCCCCATGAGGTGCCCTCCCTAGCCATGCCAGCAGTCTTGAAGGGCTCTGCAGTCTCTCCTTGGGGTCCCTAATGGTGTGCAGCCCTCTCCTGACAGGTCCTGCTGCAGCACAAGAGGTTATCACCGGGGCTGCCTGCTCCTCTCTCCTTTTCCCATCTGGAAACAAGGAGCAGAGCAACTATTAACAAATAGTCGTCGATGTATTTGTTTTGGAAGGCATCAGGCATAACCCCTGGTGCTACCTAACAGTCACATTATTAATAATAATTGTAGCGGAGAGTAACTGTCATGACAGGTAGGTTAAACTGAGGAACAGAGATGTGAACAGGTCAAACAGCGTCTGTGACAGGTATAGAGAGCACAGCCTAGGATCGCTGACTTTTCACCTCTTTTTCACTCTAGTTCGGTCTCAAATACACCGGACTGTAGCTGTCTTTACTTTTTCCCGATCTCTTAGGCACTGCCCTGATCCTAACTCAACGGGGCTTTCGCACAGGAGAGACCAAGACGAGCACAGCACTAGCCAGGCTAGCTGCTGGGGATGGGGATCCGTGGAGAGCCTCCCAGACACGTCGAGGACCCCCGCTCGTGCCTGTGAGCCAACGGCATCTCACTGTTTGCACAAGGGGGTTGACGGTGATACAGTGAATATTACAATGCAGGTATTAGAAATGTCATCCAGCCCCATTTTAAGCAACCAAAGTAATGAAACCCCATAGATTTCCAGCACAAACTTTTCCAACTTCTAACTAGAGACCAACTGATCAAGAGATCTAAAACAGTATACACACAACAAAGGGAAAAAAATACTTTCATTTTTCCCTTAAATTTAAGGCAAATATACCAACATGAAAATCTCTTTCTGTCACCCATACCCCTTCCGAAGAATAATTTTATTTGAAGAGGAACATGAGAGAAAGATAGCTGTAACTCAGATGATCATATGGACTTTGCACTGTCATGGAATTATGTAGGTCCTCTGCCACTATCAACAGACCTTCGCTGCATCCAGGTTCAACAAACCTGGTTTCTGCCACTTTCTAAAACTGTGGAATTCTGGGGAATTCATTGCTAGACAGGAACTTCACCTCTGCTAAAGAAGCATTTCTCAAACTATGGGTTGCAAAAGGACATAACGATATTTGGAGTGTTCAAAAAAAACAAAGTTTGTCAGCAGTAGCTCAGTTTTTGACAGCAGGCGACTGAGAAGTTCCTGCAAGTATCTAGGGTAGCCACCAGGCCGATGACTACCTTGGTTTGCTGGCAGCAAGTCCAGTCTCCCCAGAAAAGTGAATTTTCAGACAGCAGTTACAGAGTCTTAGTCTCTATCATTGAAAAAGGGAGAAAGTCAAGACAATAACAGGGAGAGAGGTGAATCAAAAGGAGGTCACAGATTCAGAAAGTTTGATAAATACTGCACTAATGGACGTATTGACATTGCATACAGTAGATCGCAAAAAAGGAAGTACATGTACTGCCTGCTAGCGGGAAAAGGAACCGCACCACAGGTACTGAGCACTAGATCCCTATGAGATTAAAAAAAACAACAAACACAAAACTTTTCCTAGTGACAGGCTGACTGATAGAAGATTTATCAGACTTGATCAATTAACACGCTTCATTCAGTGACTACCTTTTTGTCATATATTCAGTATCCTTCTACAATCCAAAAGGCAGGGCATGATCCTCATAGTCCAAAAGCATTAGTCCTCCTGAATGAGTTATTAGTGGAAGAATGGGAAGGAACCACACACCACTCATCTCAGTTTGAAGAAATGCTCTGCGTGTCTAAAAATCCTGCGGACTCTGATTGTCTCAAAATGTATCATGACCTTGGTACCTGTCATTTATTTTGGCTTGTAAGGAGACAGCTGATGAGCTTGCTCTATTTCCCCCTGCCTTTCTGAAGGGCTTCAGCTATGAAAACAACTTATTGCCAAACAGCCCTTCTATTTTCTTGTGCTTAGACCAGTTTTGTACGTTCCCAAGGTCCTTCCCCAACTGTAGCTTGGGGAAGATGGTATGCCATCTCTCCTACAGCAAATCTGACAATAATGTATTTTACTTATTTCTACATTTTATGTGACATTCCAGGGCAGCTAGGCAAATGGCATACATTCAACCCACCATATCAAATTAAACTGCTTGCAAAATATAAAATACCCCTTATTTCTCCTGCTCTCTTAACAAGCTAGCATAATAAATAACACCCTCTGGTCAAAAAAGGTTGACTAGAAATTTTTGCTTCATATCATAATGAAGGTCAGAAACCAGGTACTAACAGAAGATGACCAGAACATCCATTTTTATCCTCAGGAGGACCATCCGAAAACATACTATATCTAGTCCTCAAGAATGCATATTCATGGGTTGTAAACCTAGCTGTGTCCAACTAAACTTGGACATACGGTACGGACATCCCTTTCCTGGACACCAAGTCTAGCCATTCCCAAATAGCAAAGCACACTTGTTACCACCCAAACAAGCGAGGGGCTTTCCAATAGTGCAGTGCTGAGCATGACATAACAATTTAAATGAAATGAAACAAAATCCAACAGACTTCCATAAAAAGAAAAGGAAGTGTTCTGGTTTCAGAAATATTTTGGGGGTATGACTGATCTCTTCCCACCAAAAAAAAAAAAAAAAAAAAAAGGTGCTTTCTAAAAATTACACCAATGATCCTACAGATTTTTATGAAAAATAAGGCCCTGTCAGTCTTTCCCATGGACATTGTTTACTGTCCTATATGATTTTACAGCCCCTCAATATTAATGGTTGAACATTTCTTAAAAAGATTTACATTATTTGTCTAAATACTGTAGGACTTCCAGTCATGTCTACCAGCAGCCTAGTCTTCTCCAGCTGCCCAAATACAGTTAAAATAATCAGGAATCAGGCAAGGGCACAGAAGAAAAAAATTTGGGCCTGATATTTATCCACACATTGTCAGTTAATTACAGACCAATCTGTATATGTGGTTGTGAGCCCAAGTACTTATTCCTGATCAAAGCAGCATGAAGTGGCCACTTCATATAGGTTAAGGTAAGATATTTCTGCTCAGGTTTTGTGTCTCTCACAATAATGGCACTGAAGCTGGTCTTACTGTGTTTTGTGAAGGGACCCAGCTAGCTGCCAAAGTCAAACAAAAGAGAAGGTTCAAGCAGATTAATTCAAACTTCACTCTGTGACTCTTCTCAAATAAAACTAAACACGGGGAGAACACTGCTAATTGACACAACCTAGCTAAGATTTTTTTCCCCTTTTGAACCTTCAGAGCTTATATACCACTTACATACCGTGCAGCTGAAGAATATGACCCACACCGCACTATTGTTGCACATCTGTGTGCAGCTAGTGAACTCTGAAATTCCAGAGAATGGCCTTCATATATGGGAAAAATTCTTAATTTTAATTAAATTTGGAAAATGAGGCATATGTGGAGCCCCCACAGATGGCAAGTGAATCTATCAGCATCCACCTGATTTTTACCAGTGGTTAGTTTAAGGCAGCCATTCATACCTTCTAGCTTCATGTTACTTTCCATCTCATAGGGGTAAGGAATAAATGCACCAGCAGCTAGGTGACTTATCATCTATTTTACATGGAGTCCATTCTACATAACAATATTTTTTTTCTTTGGAAAAAAAAAAACCAACAGAATATCGTACACAGAAATACTCTGCTAAACACAACCCAATTAAAACCAACTGCACTGTGCGCTAGAATGTAGCCAAATAATTTTTACAAAAACAGGCCTGACCCAAAATTTCTGGAGGACTGAGCAAATGCAGTGGGGCACCGCAGACGTGGAACGGTTCTCATCCCAGAGCTGGGCAGCTCTGAGAGTAGGCAGGCCCGTCTCCCAGCTACAGAGCTTAGCCGGTTCCTCCAACTCATCCGCATCTCAACTCCAAACTCCATTTCGGCGTGGAGTCGGGCTGCACTACCACTAGTCACTGCTATCACACAAGCCCGATGATCACTGACAAGCTTTTGGCTGGATTTATATAGATCAGACAGTCTATATCATTTCACATCTTCACACCTATGATTTTACATGAATTGAAATTTTCTATCTTCAGTTCAGCAATTTACAAAGAAGTTTGGTGTTAACCCACTTAAATCTCGGCATCCTTGTATTCTGACTGCTTTCCTTTTGCTTCCCATTAGATGCCCTCGTGCACATAGTGCCATCTCATCTTATATCCCTGTGCCATGGAATACAGATTTGCTGCATTATTATAACAGAGCAGTGGTGAAGATGATTTGAACGGTTGCTTTAAATCTTAAAAGCATGAGGCCTGGTTGTTTAAATAGCATTCTATACCGTTAAGTATAATGACCATTAAAACTAAGAGTTAGTAACTAAAACCACAATTTGCAACCTCTGATAAACATTGAGGCCAATTAAATGGACTTGTTTTTCAGTGAAATAAATTTAACTAATGGTATATTTTAGTTTAAAAAATGCATACTAGTAGCAGCATGTCATTATTAACCCATGAATTTGTCTGATAGAAACACAGGATTTGATGTGAGTTGGGATATTATACTAATCTGAGTCCTACTTTTCCCCTCCCAAATTAACCAGCAAGAAAAAGGGGAAGGGAAAACTTAAAGTTAATTAAAGCTATATTAATTAATTCTCATCCTGACAGGATGGATTTTTAGAGACCAGAGACCAAGCAATTGGGTCTTCTTGTTTGAAATACATTAACAATGAAAACTGTGGCAAAAGTACAGGTATTAGTAAATAGAATAGAATAGAATCTAGATAGCTGCAGTAGAGAAAAATATTAAAATTTGAACCTCTAATATAGATATTCCTCTGGTTATAAAGTTACAGCCACAAATGAGGATACTGCACTCCAAATCCTACAGTATCTGCCTTGCCTAATCTTATACTATCATCAGCAGGAGTTTTGACTGCAGGACTTTGTCTTATATTTATGGTGTCCTACAGAAGAAATTCCTATCGAATTACATAATAATGGTTTACTGCAATAATAATTTATAGCTGAATCTTCATCATTGGGAATTTTTAAATTAATGTATTACAGTGAATCATCTTCCACGTCTGCCTCATTTTAATGAGAAATATAAAAATCTTGGAAAACTTTTTTGGGGACTTAAAACAAACTGGTAATGTGTTTGACCCTTTCAGCAACTTGGGCATTACTTCTAGAGCTCAAAAAGAATACATAATTTCTGTGACAGGAGAACAAAACATTTTCAAAAAAAGTAATAGAGGTATGCATTTGTGAATTTATTCTGGAGAATTTACTATTCACCTCTAAAACTGTTCATTAATAAATAAAGAATGAAGCATATTACTAATACATCAGTTCTGTTTTCCATATTGGGCTTACACTATGGCTTACAGAGCTCGCTTTCTAATTAATGAAATATTTAATAACATAATCATATTTAAGCTTATTAATATGTCTTTTAAAAGCACATGATTTCATTGAAGTACATACAATTAGCAAACTCAGATTTAAGGTAGTATTTCAGTGGAAATCTTAGTCTAAGAAGTTGGATTTTGTTCCTGACATTTATATTTATGTGCTGCCACTACAGTGAGCTGACTCTGAGCTTTGCTCCCACTTCAGATCATAGTGTACCTGCCTTCCATTTAGTTTGTAAAGCCCAGCTTATTGTACTGATTATAGCACTGATATGGCCATAAACAGATCTCCATTGATTTAAAAGTTATGTGGAAATAATTCTTTTCCTTGAAAAAAATCACTTCTGTGGTGTTCATGTCTCCATCAATCAGATATATGCAGTTACTCTTTTCTAAGGTAAACATTTAGGTTTACTTAGTATATGTAAATATCTTTTCTTTCATGTAGTTTCAATTACATTTAAGGAGCTGACCAGCCTTTTGAAAAGCTAAGTTCTGTGGTAGAACTCTCATCATGAGTTTTAATGGCATTCTTTGAATTTGAATACATTACCAAAGCGAGAAAGTTGTCTTCCCCTCTTAAAAAAACTGCAGCAGACATTTTAAAACATTTTTATTCAAATATGGGGGGCTTTTTTGTTTGCTTTTGTTCTTTTAAACTCCTTCCCTTACTTCAGGACTTTAAAACTTCAATTGCATAAAGTTACTTGTACAAAATTGCTGTGTATCTCCTTCTGTCAGTAATTTTTTTCGTTGTCAAAACAAAATCAGTATTTATTCTTTATTATAAATTTCAAAAACAACAGAGATACCATGTTCATTCTTCTGGAAGCCATAAAAGGAAAAAAATCCAAGAATATTAAGTAAAAACTTAAAAGATAGCTTCCAGACACATGATCAATATGGGACTGTTGACATACATTAATTATTACAAATGCTTTTATTTGGATAAAACTTCATGTAGAATATTTATATAGCTCATTGTTCTATTAAATAAGTCTCAGTTAAACTTACAAACAAGTATGATGTAACCCTGTCTGCTCAGTCGGTTTAATGAGATATGAACTATCTATAAATAGAAATCTTTTATCATAAGAAGATTTATTAATAACCTATACATAATAGGCAAAAATATATCAAACCACATCTAAAGGTTTTAAAACATTTTTAAGGATTTTAAGGAAGATTTGAAACAGATTTTTTTAATCTCAATTATTTTCATTGCTAACTGCTTAAAAGCCTTAAGAAAAAACAAACCCCCCACTAAGATTCAACAATGCAAATTAATGTTCCTAATAATTGTAACTGTATCTACATCCACATGTTTTGTTAATTATTATGTACAGTATTCAATTTGAAAAGGGGCTGTATTCCAGCTGCAGTCAGTTATAAGTAAGATAATATTATAACTTTCAAAAAGCTTCTTACATAAATTAACTTTAAAAAATTGTTCAAATAATTTCCTATTAGTAATTTCAAAGTAAAAAATCTGCTTCAAGAGAAGGAGCATTTGTGAATTATGATCGAATTTACTGACTTTTTTTTCTGCTTCTCTGTAGAAAAGTCAATAGCAATTTTTGCAAAAGAGGAAAAAACATAACTTTTTAATATAAATATATTCAGTAAGGATGAGTAATGATTCTGATATTTTAGTCTTTAACTCATATGAATTAGTATGAACTATAGGAATCCATAGGATAGCAATGAACCCCAAACTGACTTCTGTTTATTGTTTGCCCTTATCAAAGTATTTTCTCTTTGTACAAATTGTAAGTTTTAATCCTACCAATTATCCCTCTTTGAAGGTTGTCTCTGCCTGCTATTTAAACAATGTATTTAGTAAACTACAAATTTAAACTTACAAATACAAATAGATTTTTTTTATGTCTGAAAGACCAGATTTGTATTTTTTATTAAAAGAAGTTCTTTCTTGATACAAAGATCTCTCTGCTTTACTTTCTACTGCTAACATTAAAATGTCAATACGTAAGTAACTAAGTTTTAAATTCAGCAGCTAGATCTAATTGTTCTAATTGCCAAAACATATTTCTGCCTTTATTCTGCAAGGGCAGGGCTTTATTTGTTTTGGATCCTATATATGTTAATGGAGAATATAAAATATCTAAGTCCTACAAACCACTGAAAAACAGTAGATAAATAAGACTGAATTCTTTTTTATCAAATTATCAGCTGATAGGCTAATAATAGCAACCACCTCAAAGCCTTTTTTATGGCATTTGCTACTCCTGTTTGCTTAGATTTTAATCTAAAATTTTTTGTTACTTTGATTTTAAAGAAACAGTGAAGTTTTATTCTTTAGCAGAATACTGAAGAGTTAATAAAGTCTATTTTAAAAGCTGACATGAAATTCAGCTCCCTTTGAAGCCAAAGGGAATTTTACCACTGATTTCAGGAGAGCAGGATCAGTCCACAGGAATTAAAAATCCAATTGTCTCCTAAATTTTACCATATGAATTTGCTAACAATTAGGTATGCTTACTCTTTGGACATATTTGGTAATTTAAACCTTTTTTATTACTGTTAGGAAATAAATCCAGCAAAAGGAAAAAAATTATTTAGCTGGTATTTTGGCTAAAGTATATAGTATTCCCACTTCAGATTTTTCCTTTGTATATTAAGGTACAAAACACCCCACCCTTGCTCTAAATAGATTTCACAAATGCTTGTATTTACATCTATATTAGATAACTGAGCTTACTTTGTTTTATATTTAGCTGCATACTGCATAGTACTTTGGCTATTATGAGTCTAACTTCCCAGAATATAATATAAGAAAATATCTTCCCTGAAAATGATTTTTCAACTGGATGCCATTCAGTATAAATATTCACTTAAAAAAAAGCTGCCCACTAAAATTATCTGGCTGATGGCTGTAGTCCTATAGTGTTTTTCCTAAAATTTGTTCTATTCTAATTTTTAAATTCCTTCAAGTCTGAATTCTAGATAATTAAGAGAACCTGTCCCTGTATGTCAATCTTTCACAATATGTAATATATACAAACAAAGGCTATAAAAAGCTCAATTCCCTCCCCCCCCCTTTTTTTTTTCCCAGACAAAAGTAATTCCAGGCAGTACATTTAAAGGCAGTAGGTATTTTGCCTAAGTTAAGTATGGAGGTCAAAAGACCTGTATGAAATTTCTCTTGATATCGAAAATATGGTTTTTGTGATTATGTGAAAATAATGTTTGTGGTAGACAGTATGTTATCAAAGCAGCTTTGAAAGCTTATATAGTTACCTTTTCTGAATGTTCTGGCTACTTCTGGTTCTCCCTCATCTGGAAGAAAAAGCTGATTTCCAAGTTAAATTTGCAAATTATTGTTACAAATCCAATCACCAATTTCTTTCCTTTAAAAACTCTAGTACTTTGGAACATTTTTTTTATTTAGTTAAAGATTCAAGCTGCTTGTCCTGGAGATTTTAATTTTTGTAGAACTGATTATAGCAGATCCCAAATGTCCAAGAAAAGAAACCCAAACAAAACTACAGCTAAAGGCCTTTTTTGATTACTTGTTTTTTAATTCATTTGAAATACTTAATGTTGTTTGACGTACACTGCATTTGGAAACACGCAGTTAGAAGTTTTAACTTTTACTTTTGATTTACTGCTTTCACAACTTAGCTCTAAAAGCCAGGTACTAGGAGAGGAAGCACTGCAGCATGATCAGCTGGAGGTTCTACCAGGGCCGTATTATGCTAACCTGCACTCCTAGGAATAATCCCAATCCACAGAAATGTTCCTCTTGAGTTCCTTGAGATTATTTTCCTGACTATGCATGAATATTCACTACAGGTTGTAAGATTTAGCCTCTGAATAGCCAGCAAAGATTCCTTACTTTTTCAGTAAAGAGCAGAAAGCACCTGCAGTTCTGATGTTTATAGAAGCTATTTAACAGGACAACATAATTTTGGAAATCATTGTTTAGATTTAGCCCCCAGGATTTATAAACTCCTTCAGTAAGCAGTGCACTTGAGCCTCACATAAAAAAATGACTCTGAACCCAAGAAGGAGACTATGGTGCAGAGACAGAGCAGGACACTCAGGAACCCGCCGACCCCGCGTGGTCCCAGGCACCCAGGTCCCTGCAGGATCAGGACCCGGGGCACTACCAAAAGCGGGGCTGAAAGTCGGCTTCCAATCCACAAACCTGCGGGCGTCAAACAGAGAGGGCAACAGAAAGGCACGGAAGGTTAGTCAGGATCGGGCCTTTGTGGTGCACGCTCTTGCTAGTAGATAGTTGTGAAAAATTAGTAGTTCCATCTCTTTTACCAGTGACCTTGATGCCTCTGGTCTACGTGCTGTTAAGCCACAGGCTCCCCCTCTCCCCCTAAAAAAGAAGCAAACTGGCAAGAAATTTTCCCAGCAAATACAGAAAGTGTTGAACTGGGAGGGGAGAGGTAGAATTGGTGAAAACTCCTTTACTTTCTCCAAAAAAGGGAGTTCAGTCAGGATGGTCTGGTAAAGACTAACCGAACCAAGCAGCAACGCTTTCCAGTGCTGGTTCTTCAAATTGCTGGAATCGAAGCAAGTCTTTGAGAAGGTGCCGGGCAGCGAAGGGTTAACGAGGTTTTTGTTATGGAGAGACTCTGATGGCTTCATTTGAGGTGACAAAGATAGTTATGGGCCTGATCCAAGGAAATCGGGAGCACTTTCAGCAGAGCAGGAGCTTGAAACTACACAAGGTGTAGGAGACTACACCTTGTGTCGTTTTATAAAGCTGTTGCCAAAAATAAAGCTTTGATAACATTTCCGTTGAGAATTACCCTTCTTTGAGCCAAAACTGTCTCACTAAATTAAAACAGGACAGCTAACATTTCAGTCTAGATATGTAACAAACTTTTATTTAAACTAGATGTGTAACAAAATTTCTATTTAAATGAGATGTGGAACTTATTTAAAATGTAATTCATAAGTTGTCCTATTTTTAACTTCTAAAAAATCAAAAAATGCTTTACTAATAAATAGAAATTAGCGCTATTCAGGTGATCTTGAGTATTTCTGTAACTGCAAACAAAGCAAGTTTAAGTTCTGAGCCCATTAATCATTAATAAAGACAATTATTTAAACTAGAAAAGGTACTTTTAGGTAACTATTACAAGGTATGAAAATAGTTAGTCTGCCTTAAAAGAGTACCTGCTCCACAGGTATTATGACCCATGGAGTTGCTGATTTTACCCTTTATTAGCCCTTTCATGGTGGATCATGATACATTAGTGCTTTCCTAGACAAACTACCCTCCCTTTAACCAAAGGGTTAACCAAACACCTTGATCCCAGATTTTATTTTTTAAAAGGTCTATAACTTAACTGGAATCTAATGGTCACAGTTTGGTCTGTTGCCAGTTGCAGGGCTCTTTTGTGTAGCTCTCCCACTGACTGCACAGTCTCAGGTATGTCGTCTTTGCTGTGCTCCTGCGTCCTCAGCTGCAAAAAAGCCTAGCATGAAAGTGGCCAGCCCAGAGGACCAGATGGATAAGAGAGGAGTAAGAACTACCTTCTGAAAAGTTAAAACATTCTGCAGTAAGCAGCAAATATCCTTTTTATTACGCTTTTCCCACTAAAGTCAACAGCCATTAACTAGTTTTTAAAAAAACACAACTGAACCCCCAATGCACGACTTCTGCAACATCCTCTTGGGATTTGATCACAAAAGCCTCTTGGGGTCTGACCTGCTGAAATCCACTGAGGTCAGTGACTGTCCTGTGGCTAGCCCCCAGTACTGTTAACTCTTTGCTGCAGGTTTATGGCACGTGCCTTCCAGAAAAGTGACTGCAAAAACCTACCCATTCCTAGCACATGCATTCAGTTCCCTATAAATGCAATCTGCTAAAATAGAGTTACGTGGTACACAGCACTGACCCGTGGCAGAAAACTTCCAAACATTTTAAGAGCAAAGATGTCCACATTTTACTGACAAACTAAAGGCAAAGTTACTGATGTGAACATCTGCAGCTGCAATGATTTTAGCAATCTCTCTCATGTATGCCAGTAAGGATTCAGGTCCATTGCATGTACTTTTATCACTCGAACACTGCCAGACTACCTGTACGAGATACAGAGAGCGGGACTTCAGCCTGCCTGGTAAAGCATCATGACCTCTTACAACTGGAGCACAGAGATCTGCAATAAACATTACGAGAGGCAGTAAGATGTACCTTGATTTTCAGACCTTGGGGGCTGAAATGGGAGTAATAACCTGTTTTAAAAAGTTACCACCTAACTCTTTGAAATCACTTTCTGTGCCGAGGGCCAAGGTGTCACCTAAAGAGAGCGCCAGCCCAAACCTGCAGAATGCCGTCTGTCTGTCTGCACTCTGCAGAAAAGTTTCTCCCTGGTTACAATGAACTACAGATGTATGCAAAATCTCGTACAGGCATTTTTTTGACCATTACTACATTCAGATATCTTTTTCTTAGCTCACGTAGTTTTCTTCATAGATACCCTTTCCTTCAGAAAAGAAAAAACATTTTGCCTGTATGTTACAATCTATCTTCTCCCTTTTTTTTTATATTAGGAAAGAGAAGATTTTGCTAACGAAATTTTTTTCATCTTATTTACTGTTTAGCCAGCATCTTGATGCTAGTGTTTAAGGAAATGCTTAGCTGCCAAATCACGCATAATTTAGGTATTTATCTACAAAAGCTGTATCAGAACCTACACTTTTCCCCTTTCTAGCAGAATTCTGCCAGAGCCAGCCCCTCCGAACCCACCCAGAACTCCAACAACTTCACTGGTTGGAGGTGTATCACCCTTTGCATCTGTTGGGGAGCCGGGGGAGTGCAGGGAGGGGGGGGACAGGATGACGACACCTTGTCATTAAAGTTATACAGAGAAGACTTGCTTACCTTTATGTCAGTCCCCACTGATGAAACTGTCTCCCCACCCAGTACCTGGTTTCCTCTCTCGCAGCAGAAGCTATCTTTCAAAACGGATTTGACAGGTACTTCTATATTGCTTTTTTCAAAAGCAATGTTAAGGTAAATATTTTAGTTGAAGTATATGTTTTAAATAGCTTCCTTACCTTTTTTGCCAATAGCACACTGAACTGCTAAAGAGAGCAATTTTTACGAGTTCACTTGCATTTCACAGCTTGTAGTATCTGTTTGTCAGTGCACTTTGGTCATGTTGAACAGTGAAGCTGGACTGGCCAGCTTACTCCTCCACCTCCTCAAGTTCCTAGGCTCTACGCAGCCCAGGGCAGCAAGCACCAAGTGGCTAAAATGGCCTGGTGATACTATTTTTTACAAATCATGTAAACATTTCCAACTAATCTTCATTACGAATGTAAGAAACAAATCAGTTTTAAGCTAGATAGTCAGATCTATTTTTAAACGTTCTGTTGTTGTTTATCATAAACTATTTCACCCTGGCTGTTCTTAGGCAAATGTCCCTCTCGATATTAACAACAGTGTGCTAGGACTACAATGTGATGTGGCCCTATGGATTTTAATGCGCATATTGGAAACACTGTAAACCAGGCTTGTAAGTTCAAAAAGAAAAAAAGTTCTTCTTTGACAGAGGCTATGTCAAGTGAGCTAAACACCAAAATATTGTTCAGTTTGAAAGAAAACCATATTTCCTACTGCAGTTAGTAGATACATGTTGAGGCTGTGTATTCTAACTGGGATAAAAAGGATGCAATGAGGAAGACATTCCTTCCTCTTTTCTGTCAGTTTAAGTCTTGAATGACTCCAGTGAAGTGACTGAGGTTACTTAAGACTTTATATCTCTGTAACTGAAGGTCGCTTACCAATACATCTCCTGGATAGTTTAATTGACAGACATGTCTTCTACTATTTGGTTCAAAGTTTCTGTACCTCTGCTGTAGCCAAAAATATATTAATTGGGAACAAAACACCTCCAAATTGGTCAAAGTCCTTCTGTCCCCGAAAGCAATGAATAGATACATCAATGATTTACCACGTCCTTCCACAGTGTATTGATAAGCATCTCCTTCGCAGCTCCCCAAATAGATACTGTGGCACTTACAGTGGATGGGATCTCCTATGTTGATGAGTAAAGCCCTCTTATTTTGGACAACCTTGTTATATAATCCCTTTCACTAATTAATCAAAGTCCATAGCTAATTTGCTTGTCTGTTTCCACTGCTCCTGTAAGAAAGCTGTTCCAGAACTCTACACCTGTGTTGGGTAAAGCCCTTCCCTAATTTTGAGCTTATATTTTAGGGTCACAAATTGGAAGTACAAATTAGGACAAATCAATAAAATCTCCAAAATAAAGCAGTGCCCATCTGTCTCAGGACATTATTAATGGGTGACTAAGTAGAATTATGTCGTGAAGAATGACTGCAGAAATGCCCCTTGCTCCAGCATATATTTCCTACTTTGATGTTTTCCAAGCCACATTGACGTCATCTACCTGGAGTCCTGCCTAGATCGACGCATGCAGTTTCTACTGTCGTCAGTGAGAATTCCCATCGTGTACCAGGGCCTCTATACAGTCCTTTAGTTTGAATGCTGCCAGGATGGTGCAGTCAGTATACCGCTGGAAGGATGAGTACACTTCTCCTGGCCTAGTACATGTTAGAGCTCTTCTTACCTAGAACTGTGATGTTTGGGGATGGGATTCAAGATGGGGAAAAAACCCCAAACGTCTATACTGTAGATGACATGTTGATACCACTGCAGAGTTAATCTCAGAAGAGCAG
Source organism: Haliaeetus leucocephalus (assembly GCF_000737465.1). Classification (NCBI taxonomy): domain Eukaryota; kingdom Metazoa; phylum Chordata; class Aves; order Accipitriformes; family Accipitridae; genus Haliaeetus; species Haliaeetus leucocephalus. The sequence continues at coordinate 5,743,427 of NW_010973132.1, forward strand.
GAGAAAATCTGGTGTTGAACAAATGGAACAAATGTATTGGGGTGCTCCAAAATGACTGCTATCATGGAAACTTGCTCCAAGTAATAGTTATCTTTCTCACAGTCAGTAATGCTCTGTTCTTATCATATTCCTTAGATAAATCCAGTCCTCACAGTGGAAATTCAAAGGTATTGATTGGTATGGACACCAGGATGAAAAAAGGGGAGAAAAAAATCCTGGTGTGGCCTTGCACTACATTGTTTTCTGCACAGAGAAAAGTAGTATGGCTCTTTGAAGTGCTGGTAGGAAATGCATAAGCCTCGATCCATTTCAATCATTAGATAAATTCATCTATCTCTTGCCATATCCACCAGAATATATAAACCTTTCTGACATACATCAATGACATCAGTGACTAGGAACAAGTCATACCATTCAGAAATCAGATATTTAATGGCCACTAATCCCATCATAATAATTACAAAATAATGTAATGATGAGCCAGAGTAAACAAAATATATGAACAAAAATGGCAACGAAAAATGCAATTAGAGTCTTGGGCTTGATCCAACTCCCTTTTGCTTCAGTGGGAGTTCTGATAGACTATTACCCCTATGTAATTAGAGATTTAGGCTTAATCCAGCTCCCATTTGCTTCAGGGGAATTGGGATAGGCCCCTATGCCCTAATTTTCTGCTGTCTTGCCCCTTGTATACTCAGTTCTGCATAAGCAAAGTGGACCTGTTTCACCATGCTGGTACTCTGTGTCATATTAGGGCATCATGTTTCACGACTCAGATAAGAAAAGTAAGTGCAAAACAGAGCATCTACACGTGTTTTGCACTCACTTTGCACAGGTCTGAATTATTAGATGAAGCAGTGAAAAGTCAGCTCTTTATTTTTATTCAAGGTGCTAGAGACTGAAATACTTTTTCTTCTGTAACCATAAAAAAAATAATTCCTGGTTCTTTAGCAAACTGTATGAAATGCTCCCAAGGAGATCTTCAGGAAGGTTGCTTCACTTAACAAACTAGACAGAACAACAGTTGGATACAGCCCTTCGCTTTGGCTCACCCAACAGCTACAAATAGCCTGTAAACCATTTACTAGGGATACAATTTCCAACCTGGGATCAGAAATCTAAAGATTTCTATTTCTAAGCATGATGCAAAAATTGAAAAAACCTATCAAAACCAGTCTTGGCCATATTCTGCATTCCCTTAAAAAACAAAGGTCACCTCTCTCACAGTGTTGTAATGCTGATTATTTTTTTTGGTGGCTGAGAGAAAATAGGGTCAGTTTTGTGCAAGAATATGGACATTATTGACTTGATAAATTAAAATATCTTTAACATTAGCAATTATTACTGACCCCGATGTTGTCATAAGCACTCAGTGGTCAGCATTCTATATACTGAGAATATGTTAAATGTCTGCAAACTACACAAACACACTTCCCTTGCACACACACTACTGCACAGAGATACACTGGCTCTCCAGATCAGGCAAAAACAGGTTAACCATGCCTACATGAGTGCATGCATACATATATTATGGACGAGCACAGGTCCTGACTAGTACATGTAGTATGAACTCAAGTATGTGCATCCTTTCATTACAGCATTGACAGACACAGCTAAATGGATGTACTTATGCCTTACACTGACTTGGAAGAACCTTTAAAATGGATAGTATGTATGTCAAGACAGACACACATAGAAATAAATACAAAAAAACGTAATCAGCTATGTGACATAAACACATACAAATATTAAATAAGCTAAGCGCACATGCGCAGACACACACGGAGAAAACACGTGCACGGTTACACTCAGACAGCATACGCATTACGTAGGCATTTGCATCCTGTGTACACATTCTCATATTACTGTCTGTCTGCCCAAATCAGTCCGGAATTTTATTTGAGCTTGAACCACCTTTTTTCTTCCTTTTTTCTTCCTGGCATAGAGAGACTGTGTACACATAATGTTTCAAAGACACCAATTACAATAAATGCAGGCACACTTTAGTGTGTACATGCCACCACTTAGATACATTCCAGAGAGAAGTCCCTATTTTTCAGAAAAAAATTTAGCTATTTTTCCCCATCTAGCTCTTTCTCTTTATGAGCTGCTTGTGTCCTTCAGCAGTAAGTGGAATGAGAGAAGCAAAAATATCAGCTATTAAATAATAACTGCTTGGATTACATTTATAAAGATCTTTTACCTCCACTTCACTCTACTTCTTCAAGTTTTATTCCAAAGTATGGCTTTCCACCTGCAGCCTTGTCATGAATGATCTGGCTTGAAAATCAAAGCATGAAGGAGCAGAAATAATGAATTCCTGGTTAGTGCGCACAAATCTGAGCTAAAGGAACTGTGCTGATGCCTTTCCTGTTGTTACTGATACGGTGCCATACATACACATATCCCAGCACAGGCAAAAATATTAAAAAAATCTGTTGCTGAGAAGCTAATGTTTTAAATTAGACTAATCCAAAACATACCTTAAGGGGCATGAGGAAAAGGGAGAAATAGAGTGGGGATGCTTGAGCAGTGAAAAGGTTTTCTGCAGAAGACAGCCAGTGGTTGCTGTTTGGTTCCACATATTCCTTGCCATTTTGTTTTATCATCCTTTTCAACCTGTTATAATTGATATTTCACTGGTAGATCTCCCCTGAAAGGACTTGCAGAAGAAATCTGTCCTGAGGAATCTGCAGAAAAAGACAGTATCTGAATAGCAAAATTAACTGAAGGTTGGTGTAATCATTTTGAGAACCGAGGCAACCTGGGAGTCAGTGTGGAGATGGGGAGAATGAAAGGAGAAAAGAAAGCAAGGGAAACACCTTAGAGAAGCTAAGTTAAATTACCTAGAGAGCAAGAACTATGGTGAAGAGGAAGGTTGACAATGCCCCTTCTCCTCATGCCAGTACGAAGGTCAAGGTAGTAGTCAACATATTTTTCTCCCTGAGACACTGGAGCATTTACTGAAGGTCTCCTACGAAAAGACTTTGTGACAGAAGACTCTGGTACCACTGGAGTGGTTATGAGCATTGCTGTCCTCATCATTACTAGCCAACACTAAAGCTGCCATGGGTGCTATGGGACAACCACATTTAGTCTCACTGTGGCAGGGTTGTACAGTCCCACAACAACTGGCTACCTCTACCCCCAAAAGCAATCTGAAGGATAAGCCCAGCCAGAGAAAGAGCTTGGCAGGTGTAGTAATGGCACTCTGTTTTGACAGTAAGTATTAACCCCTGGCTCACCATCCATTACTGGTAAAGCCATATCATATAACTGTTTGATGGTTTCTCATTCGTTAAATGGGGAAAAAAGCTTTAGCTTTTTGTTGGAGGTTTTTTTTTTCCTTCCCTTTTTTTTTTTTTCATTTAAATGGGATTATTCCTCAATTAATCTTGGTAAAATGTTTGGGGATCTCCAAGCTGGCAGCACTATTTAAGTAACAAGAACCTGGCAGTAGGTGCTGTAGTATTTAAAAAATAAATGCACACACGCATTTCACTGTCTAGCTCACAGGTTATACTAGACAGTCTGTACATGGGCTGGTACCTTGAGCTGTAAGTCAGTATCATTAGTCAATATAGAAGTATATTGTCCTCTCAGATGGGTAAGTCAAGTTTCTTCTAATTCCCTTTATCATCAGTTATTAAAACCTGGTGCTTAAAGAAAATTACTTGTGAAAAACAGACAAGTTTTAGGGATGCCAATGATAAATCAACAACTTTAACTGTATGCATGTGTATTAAAAAATACATATACATATGTAAATAAAAACATGATGGATCATACTGACTGTCAATGAACAATGTTGGTGGTGGGTTTTTATTTTTAATATAGCTTTTAAATATTAGTCTTTTCCAGCAGGATGCACTGGTGAGATGCACTGTCTGATATGCCCTTGGCCAGAATTATCCTTACACACATTGTGCCATTCACACACATTATGCAGTGTGCTATAAGCTGATTATTTTCTTGGCTGCAGCCCACCCTCTGAGCCTGGGCATTTCAGTGTGGAAGGAATTCCTGTACATATGTCATTTGTAAAGCACTGCGAGATCCTTTGGGTTGAATATGCACTGTTAGCTGTACACAAAAGGAGAAAGAAATAATAGATGTGCTATATTTCTGTAGCATTCGATTGGTTAAAAAGTGCTAGTCTCAGAGCTGGACTTGAGGCTTCTTGAACTGTAAAATAATTGCACGCATGTACGTCTGTGGTAGCACGTTACAACTCTTCCATAGTGTAAGTTTTGCTGTTTGAACTCCCCCACAAAATTTCCAGGTAAAATCATACAGAAGATATATGGTGGAATGGACTGTAAAGCGTAATTCTCATAGTGCTTGGTTTGGGCAGCCTTTGAGATCATCTGGATAAAATGGGGAGAAGTCTGCTGCAGGATGGTGTTCTCGGGAAGGGTTCAACACAATCCTGCTGAATCACTGAGGAAGCAAAGAGCTTTTCAGTCTTGGTCATGGCATTTAAAAAGCAGACTTGAACTAAGCAAGTCAAGGAATCACATTTCTGTTAAAACTGAAATCTTTCTAAGGTCCCTAAATTGTAGTTATGTATTTTTGATGCTTCTTGAAGATATGTACATGCTCCTAATTTCAATCTTATTATCTTAGCAGTTAGGAAATTTGCATCAACATCTTCCTGTCTGGGTAATTTAATTCCCCTTTTTAAAATAAATTCAAATTAGCAACAATAAAAGAAAATACAAAAACACCGTTGAACTCAAGTAGTTACCATAAACAACCCACCCAAACCAATCAGGCATTGTGCAAAGTTACTGTTTTGTTGAGGAGAGAAATCCTGAGAAAGAGGGCCAGCCCCTGTTCTCACAAAAACCTATACTGTAGTTCCCATTGACTGAAAGAAGAATGGGGCCAGAACGAGAGGGACACTTGATGACAGGGCTAGGTGTACTAATGCATGCCATGCAGGGACAAGGGCTGGGACAAAAGGTTGGGTCAGCAACACCAACCAGTTACCAGAGTTGCTGGGAATGCTTAATTCAGTCTCATCACTGAACGCCTTAAAAAAACCCACAAAACAAAACAAAACAAAAACCCCAAACAGTTGAATCGAATCATGACAGGCTTAAAGGCACATGGCTGCCTCAGAACACAGATTCCTTAGCAATTCCAGTAATCATTTTGTAATAAACTTTGTCACTCTTTTCAGTCTCTCTGACTTTCAGGTCATCATCTGCGTTCTGCATTGCAGTACAGGTCACCAATCTACAATGAACAAGATTAATTTTCTAGTTCTTGTTAGTTTTCTTTTTTTAATTACTGTGTACTAGAAAAGCCCTGTTTTAGCTTTGGATAGCAAAACATTCAGAGGAAAGCTGAAATCCAAAAATATAAGCAAAAGCATTGTATATTTCAGGAAAAAGTTCAATGAAGTACCTCTACCCATCTTCAGTTGTTTTATTTCTGAACAAAATCTAAAACTAGAAACAACTCCACTCATTTGCCCCTTTTAACTGTTATTTCCATGGCAAGACAGATGCAACTGACAGACAAACAAATTATTTGTGAGGTACCTATTGCAGAACATGGTTTTTGCTGTATTTTCATCTAACTGGCCTTGAATGCGAAGGGTTTCAAAATTCTCCATACTTTTTAACTGTATAAAATGTAAAACCAAAATTTGTTAACATCATAAATTGCCTTTGGAATATTTTGATAGATGGGCAGACAACACAAAGTCATTTTAATGCTGATGTACCATCGAATTACAATGGAAGGATATTGGTTTGACTATGCTAGGGTAGTCATTGCATACTTGAGAACCAGAAGAAATTTTAATAAAGTATGAAATTATTTTAGTAATATGAACGCTTTAGGAACTGGATTTTAATTAGAAAATTGTAAAAAATAAACAACTGTGTCAGCAAACTATATTAAAAAAACAGAAACGGAATATGTGAAGGGCTCCATGTCTATGGGATCTGTTGTCCAGTCACTACTGAGCTGCAGCTGATATGGTACAAATAACCTTGAAAAACAGAAATTGGAATTAGCTATGCCAGCTAAGCTACCAGTCTGAAATCAGTGCAGGCACATACGGACCACAAGTTGCAAGCACTATTCACGTATCCTGCATGAAATGAATATGTCAGTCTCAATTCACGTCCCATGTCCACGTCACAAAAACATACCCTTAAAAATGACCTTCCTTGTTGGGAGTTTCAGCAAAGACATAAAAGAAAGAAGGAGCCACAGAAAATCAACCTCCTTTGAACCCCTAAAGCATGTCACAGAGGAGCAGCGTGGGAGAACTGATATTCCTGACGGCCCATGAGAAGGCAATGATGAAGGGATGGGCCTTCATAATTGTTATAGCTGCGGCAGATCACAGATCATGAGCTATAAACTGTTCTGGATCTACCTCCACGCCTTATGTGGTCAGCAGAGGTGTTTCAACTAACGACTGCCAATAACTGCTTTTTCAAATACATACTAGGATCCTTAAGGCATGTGCATAACAGTCTTTAGAAGTGAATTTTGTTTCAAAGCTCAAATCACAATCCATTTTTTCAACATATCCAAGTGTAAGAATTTGAAATTTTGTTTAAGAAAACCAGCCAGCTGCAAATTTCAGATTGGGACCAAGCCACCCATATAGGTTTGGGTTTCTCTCAAATTGTGTTGCAACTCTGGGGTTACATTTCTGCTGTTCAGGGAACTGGTGGGGTCTGTACATCTAGACTGACCTCTTCCGATAAGGAGTATCAGAAGTTCAGAAGGTTAAATATTTGTAAGTGGAGTCACGTGTTTTGTGTTGTTAGCTGGCAAGATATTTCCCGCAATGCATTTATGAGATTTATCTTTTTTTTTTCAAAATGTCAATGAGCAGACATATTTTTCACAAATTATTGAATGAGTAATTGCCAACATATTTCTGCCCATGAGATTGCTCACAAGCTATTCACTAAAATGACTGCTTTGCTTATTTTAGGAATGCAGCACTCATAGATTAGTATTTATAAGGGGTCGTTGGCCACCCAAATCATCTGACATGATTTTTTTACCCTTGGCTGGTAAGCTTGCAACCCATCAAAGGCTTCCCTAAGAGCTGCACGCAGACTTCCAGTTCAGGCATTCATATGGATACAGAAATGCATCACTGCATGTGACAGTTTTTCTACAGAATATCACTCTAATGAATGTTTGTGGAAAGTGAAGGAATTGCCTCAATTACCATCAAAACAAATAGTTATATTCAAACAAAAGTTCACATTTTTTTTCAACAGTCATCAGTCTTTATGTACTAACCTCCATTGACAGAATACATTTCCAGATTTTACAGATGAATAGAACATTTGTTAAAACTACTCTAAAATTCTTAGTTTAGAACATAATAATTCCAGTGCTGTATATGCGTGACTCCTTCTATCCACAGAAGCCCCATATGTACAACACAGGGTAAGAAATAGCCGTGGATATTACTTAACGCCATTTGGAGTGTATTGGACTTTGGTTCCATCTGCCCCATGCATGACCCCCCTCCAAGGATTTGTTTGTAAATCCTAAAACACTGCAAACTCAGTGCCATACCTTCTGACTTTCCCACAGGTTTCTAATTGATTTAAGCATATAGTGGCATACACATTAGCGGGGGATCCTCAGTAAAAATAGAGTGCAGCTTTCTGAATAGTTTCCAAACAACAAAATCCAGTTTGCTTTGCTAACTCGTTGAAATAAGTACACCAGCTCCCATGAGTTAAGCAAACAGCACTTGGCCCACAGAATATTTCACCCGACTATCAGTCTAACAGGATACCCCAGAACAGCAAAAATACCAAAGACACTTTATTTACTTATCCAGCGTAGCTCTAGGAATAGATACACCAGTTTGAGAATGTAAGCACAACCTTAATAGACTACCATGAATCTACATGGCACCGTATCATCACTAATTCGCCCCAAGACATATCAGCATCTGATTAGAAGATTTTCTTTTAATTTATATTTTTACCTGTAGAATTGTAAAATATTACTAATGAGAAATTTAAAGTCTTCGCAGTTAACCAAATAATCAGCAAAAGGAAACCACTTCTCCCTGGCTGACGGTACGCATGCCAGACCACTGCCAACAAATGGTCTGACATGGTGAGCAGAAGCCCTATCAATACGCCTGGCCAAATTCAACCAGGGCTTACATCAGGCTACAGAGGACATTTCAGAAAGAAGATGTAACTTGGAAGATTATACTGACACAAAATAATCACGATCTTCTTCTGCTGAAGGGCCTACAAGGGATCAGAAGAATCTGAATGTCCAAATCAAGAAAAATGGGTTGACCAAGTGCGTCCTTTCAGTAGGATCTGCACTATGGGGTTTCTATGAATCGTGGCAGCAAACTATGAGTTACAAAAAATACCTGAGAAGGTATTAAGTGATTTGTTATCTGCCTTTGTTACCTTTGGGCTTTAGCAAAGGTTTTTATAACAGATAATGTCCTTTGCAGTGGCATTAAAGTTTCTGGCAACAGTGGCACAGGGACTATGGTGAAGGTGGCACAGGAATAAAACCAGAAATGCCTTTCTGTCCTTACCGGTCATTCTTCCAGTGCACATCCTCACTCCCCTACTACATTACAAAAGAAGCTGACATTTATTAATTAAATCAAACAATATTTATAGAATCCCTTTCCCTATCCTTGGGGAGATAGAAATTCAAACACAATCAAATACAACCACAACAGCAAACTATTAAACAGCTGAAAATAGTAAGCCATTCCAGCATTAATCAGAATAAAATCTGAGGTTTGAGAGAGAAGACAAAGGGATTGACGAAGAGAGGGAACCGCGGCCCTTGTAAAAAGGATCAACCCTTCCATCTTGTCGCTGTGGCAAAGGCACAGTCACCTGCGAGACTGCTGGCTACACCTCCTCTGAAACATTAAATGGTGCCAGGGACACTACTGCTGGCACCTCGTCTCCAGTTTCTAGAAGATCCCTGGCATGGCCGAGGCCAGGGCCAAACAGCACTTTCCCAAATATCTCCTGGGTGTGGGCTGGGAGTCACCACGAGCCAGGGACTGTTCTCAATAGCCATTTTGCATATGGCTGTCCTGTCTTGGAGTTCAAGAGAGCTTAACAGTATGGATACCGGCCACTTTGTGCCAGTTGACCTCAGTGCCAGAGAATGGTCCAGGATGCGTTTAATTTACTAGCATGGACACAGCCAGTGACGTGAACCTTCAAGATACGTGGTGCCAGCTCTGAGATATCTCTCAGTGAGCTGCCAGATCCCTTTTCTTTAAGGATTTTAAAGCTATGTGCCCAGGATTTGAGAGACATGCAGGGGGACAGGCGCACACTCTGTGGCGACTTTAATCTCCTAGATGGCTCTTGAAAATAACTGCATTCTAGTAGTTCCTTTCTCTGCTGATACGATAACATCAACCAGAACACCAGTACAGCTCCCAGACTACAAATGTTTCATGGCTCAGCACCAGGAACAGCCCAAACTGCGTGTATGCAACCAGTAAAGACAGCGATATGGTTCTAGGGAAGCTGGGGACGGGGTGGTGAAAGAGAGTTTCAAATAAGAGGGTTTCTGTGCCCTTGGTGGCCAGAAGTACTCCAAGTTTTACAATTTCCCACCATTACTCTAGCAGGCTCCCCACTCCCCAATAAACCCTTGCTGCTGAGAAGAGCTTTTGTCCCTAGAAGGCCCAACAAAACTGAGGTGGTTAAGAGGCCGCTGCTGTTACTGGTACTCTGTCTCTGCAGCACTGACATACCCAAGAAGAGAAGATGTAGAAATGCAGATAGGATCTGGGTGACCTATGCGCCACTGGGATTTACTAATCATCGCTAGGTCAAAAGGCCATCCAATCCAAGTAGGGAGTTGGAAGGCAAAGGAATCACTAATAAACAATATGTACAGTTAAGATATAATTTCCATCCACTGAAGTGAAAGACCATCCAGGCACGACAAGAGGGAATACTTTCCAAGGCTGAAATTCCTCTGATTTTACCCAAGAACAGAACTTCTGTAAGAGCAAGTATGGGTGAAAGTGTGGAAAATCACAAGCAAGGAACAAGCCTACCCTGGCCACGGGGACAGGCAGTCATAAACAAGTAGATCTACAGCTTCTGAATTTCTAAAACAGTTATAAGGCAAACAAGAAGTTGGATTTATTCTTACCTGATAAATGTATGTCCAAATAACTGTGCCCATTTGTAAGCACCTTAATTTAAGGTTTACATGAGACAGATAGAGGGGTATCTACTACACTTTATCACCAATTAAGCTGTTTTGCACATTCATACCCAGATGAATTCCTGCTCCTTATAGTTTGCACTGTATTTTCTAGAAGAAGGTGGAGGAGAATGCAACAATTCATGCCAAAAAGACAAATAAGTCTCCAAAAGTAACCACGTTGGTCGAAAGAGCAGACATTTGGGCTGCTGTACTAGGGGGGGCAAAGAAAGAAGGGTTATACATGAACAGCTGCCAAAAGTATGGCTTTCATGTCCCCCACGGAAAGAAGCTCTTCAAATTTTGCAGCTCCCTGCCTCTGTTTTCACTAACCTCACACTCCTCTGGTCACAGTCACCCCACCCTTGCGAGAACTTAAACATACCCACCTGTATATGAAAGACCAGAGAGGTAATCAATGTCTGCAGATAAGGGGCCCCTGGTATCCATATGATCTCCTGCTCAGGGTTAGCTCTGCAGCCTACAGTACCCTCAAAGGTAGAGAACGTGGTCCGCGGTGAGGAAAGGGAGGGTTTGCTAGCTGGTGGCACTTCCAGCAGCTGCTCAAACTGATAGCAGAGACTGCTTCTCCATCTGTCACCAAAACGTCAGTTTGGAGGGGTGGCTGGCCATCACCTGATTCACAGAATGAATGTGGCTCACATCCACAAACGCTAGGCAGCATAAGCACCTCTGTATTATAAACGTTTAGCCATAATGCACTATACATATTTATGCTAAAGCAAAGATGGTAGCAGTTGAGTTACTCCTAACCAGACTAGAGATTTCCTTACTATTTAACCACTGATGACCCTGCTTTGGGCTTTTATGCAAACAGTGCAGTCCACTGAAATCCACCTGAGAACATCCCTTGTTCCTGTGATGCTGCTACTTTTTTCAAGGTGGGCAACACTATCCAGTGAGATCAAAGTAATTATGGGAGATATTCTCAAAAATAAGCAGGGGACCAGGAAGGAAACCTGCAAGCCAAAGCAGCAAGTGTGACTACCAAATCAAGCAGAGAATGACTAGGGAATGAGCTAAGGCCTGACAAAGATGGCAACCGGACAAACTCCACGACGGACACCACAGTGCCACACAGAACAGAGCCTAGCACGCAGCAAGTGTGATTTCCATTACCTAGCATCCAAGAACATATCTGATCTAATGAATAAAAAAAAGCCTGTGCTAGCAGTTTTAAAAAGGAGCTGGAAAGGAAAAACAATGAGCTCGTACCTTCTGACCTTGCTTGTTTTTAGCCTGGTTTCCTATGGCAACAAGGCTTGTGATCATGCTGTGTGTATGCATGTGTATGTGCGCGTACATGTACCTGTAAAAGACACACAGAAAGTGACCATCAGGGTGTTCAGTAACTGTTGAATGCATTGCTAGTTTATAGTCAGACCTGGTAGTCAGATACAGGTCTCAGTGATAATTAATTTCCTACAAGTTTTGCGGAAGCAAGCGGCTACCAAGACTACAGAGACCTGTAAGTTTCCCAGGTTGGAGGGAAAGTCTGCACGGTGAGTGCATGCCCTGTTAGGCACTGGAGAATCCATGCAGAAGAGGCAAGTTATGAATGTCCCAAAGGCAGGAGAAGCATCCATCAAAACTTGCGGCAAAGCGTGACACAACCCTAGGAAATCAGCTTTGTCAGTTCTGGTGCTATGGTATGTAAGACATTCAGGCGACGTACCTCCCCCTATTTTTCCTAGTGAAAGTTAACAGGGACGTCCCCATTGCTGGTCTTCAGGAAGCTGATCCTGATTGACAGCAAGGAGACAAGAACTTTCGATTTGGATTTTTTTTAAGGCTGTTGTATATGTCAATAGCCACATAAAAAAATGTTTTGCGAGACAAATAAGAATCAAAGATTTGATGACCGCCTTCTTCAACAAAGGGCCAAGAAACACCATAGGCAGCTTAGCTGAGAAAAACTAAAACTAAGTGTTGACATTGCTGAGGTCTGCCAGATAAAAAAGGACAGTTAATTTCTGGTCAGTGTGGTTTGGGAAGACCCACTGAAACCTTTCTACCTATCTTTGTACATAGCCTTCTGACACAGCAGGCTGCCTTCTTTCTTCTTCTCAGTAATTTTTAACAACAGAGATGGAGCAAATGACCATTCCAGACAGGAACCTTCAGAAACTATCAGCAACCAGGCCATTCAGATGGGATCACCAAGCTACACTCGTAAGAGAAGTGAACAAAGCAGAATAAATGAGTGTACGCCAATCTCCACAATTCAGTAACCAACTGCCTAGGATCAGTCTACCCATAACTGTGTCTGCTTGTTGAAGCCTTCACTCTGCTGAAATATGTTTCATGTAAATACTACCTACCATTTGAAAAACAGATGTCTGTCCACAGTTATACTGAAAAGCTGGTGGAGCCTGGAGGAGGACCTGGAAGTCCTGCTTATTAATGCTCTATTTGAATCACAGAACCTTGCCATTCATTTGGGCTAGTCATATTCACAGGACGGAGGAGCAAGCCATTACGAAGTAGTTTGAAGAGGGAACGATCGCCAGTATTGCTGTCACTCCTTCTAGCAGAGACAGTCATCTGTAGTATGAAGTTCTACGTATGAGCAAATTCCCTCTTTCCTGTAAATGCCAAAATTGCCATTTGTCATTGCTATGTACAGTTAAATAGCTATCATGTTTGACTCCAAAGAGACTGCTCTCACTGCCTGATGAAATCATATTTCTATGCATTGGCAGATCAATTTGGGATCCTCTGATCCCGAAGTCACTCCAGAGTCATCTGAAAATAGTCTTTTTGTTTTGGTTCCAAGTCAGATGTGAAATGCTAAAATCTTCCCTCTCAATGTCAACAGGCAATATATGAGTATATCTAAGAGCAGAATTTAACCCTCATAGTTTTCCTTAATTTTCACTACTGTGAAAACAATATTGTTTACAAACTTAACTGTCATTGCCCAGGTAGATGTATTTGTCACACTTACAAACATGGCTTCTAAAACTGATTTTTCTGGCCTCCTTATTTACCATTTACTATGTCCTCAGATCCCTTTTCTCTCATTGCACAAGGTTCTGACTACATTATAAATATTCTCCGCGTTGTGAAATACTCTTTTTACGCACCTCTGTCCTTCTGCTTTTACACCATACCCCTCATCTCTAAAACTGATACTGATCCCATTAAATTCAGTAGAAGCAGTATCAAGAACTAAGCACGTAGCTTTTTCTTAGCTGGTTTTTAATTTGTGGCTACAGTTTGGAAGGGATGGGGTGAAGGGGAAAAAAAAAGCCTAACCAACCAAAACAATATTCTTAGTGAAAAAAGTGAAAAAACACAGCAACTATAACAATTTACATATATAAAATAAAAAGCTGTTGATCTAATAGCATCTTTAATAAGCCTTTTGACCCCCTACAAATTTTAGAGACTGATTCCTGTTTTTGCAAATTTTTCAACCAGGTACCATCGGATGGGAAGATTTCTGGATGTTAGAATGTTATCTATAAATTTAACTAAATCAGGACCAAAGTTTTCAACAATCACAATTATTAGATTTGATTAAGATATCAGGTATTTGAGTTAACTTTACCTTACAGTACCAAATTAAGCAAGCAGTTTAATTTATGTGTTTGTTACGTGTCCCAAACAATGCAGCCAATTTCATGAAATATACTGTCATATTTCCTGATCATCCTGGCAGGCATAGGTACTTAAAAATAAAACTTACTAGCTGCAGCCCTTCCCTGCCTTCTCCTCCATCCAAATATCTGCAGGTCCCAAGCCTGCAAACACGTACTTGTTTGAGGAGCCCTGCTGGCTTAGACTACTCACAAAATTAGACTTATACATACAGAAGTGTTTATAGCCTCAAACCTGAATCCCCAAGCTTGCAAGAAAGACTATCCCAAACAGCGACTGCTCAAAATAAGAAAACTTCAGTATAGAGTATTTAGTGTTTTGAAATATAAATGTAAAGTTACAGAGGGGAAATTCTCATTTGAAAGACAAGATATTTCTAAGGAAAATATTAGTAATATACGTAGAAATAGAGGATTAGAATCATACAGAAATTAAAACCTGCTGCATATACCGCCCAGAAAGAAACATCAAGTAAAATATCAAATAAAAAAGCAATGACCAGGATGGTCAACAATAAGTGACAAGTAAAAAAATTGTTAATCAGTAGTTTAAATGAAGGGGAAAAAAAAATTCTCCAGCTTCTGTTTTGAACAGCAAAAATTCTTTATATTTTTAATGTCAAAATTAAAAAAAAAGAAGGAAAATATGAATGTTACTATGGAGTAAATAGGAAAAGAGGATTAACATTTATTTTTAATATTCATATTTATTTAATAACATTTATATTAACAGATGACAGAGTGATAAAATGGCAGTATGCTGCTCTGACAATTTTTTTTTTCTGATCCAAGCTTGTTTAACATTTAGCTTCCACTACTACCTCAATGGAATTATTTTTCCTTCCTACTTTGGGTTACATTCATATAAAAAATTCATCCTAAACCTGCTTTGCTGGTTGTAAATGTGCAGGAGACTTTTGTTTGCATATGACCGAGCCAAAACATGCTTGCTTTATGTATCTGAATTGCCCTTATGAAGCCCATGAGCTAGATCCTGCTTATGTGTAGTACGACTAGATTCATGGGACAGAGCAATACGGATTTGACTGTTATCTAAACATGCAATTAGTTTTTGTTTTATTAGCTGTAGCAGTCATTACGCACTTTATATCAATAACCCCCGACTAGCTATAGCAAGAACGACAGAATAAAGTTTTAAATTTTTTTCTTTCTTCTCTGCTTCATTATAAATTTGGAATTTTTTTTTTTTCCAAAGGATGCAAAAGAATAATACTCATGGCTAATTTTTAATGCCAGTTTCTGCTCTGGCCACTCAGATAAATACTTTCATTTACTGGAAACAAGACTATGGTAAATAATGTACGGAAAGTGAGCTGCATTTGGCCTTTACACACATGGGCTTGGAATCTGTATCATGCCTAGCAGACACACTTATCTTTTTTTTTTTTTTTTTTTCTCCTACAAAACATTCTCTTACTCACATACCGGACCCTTGAATAAGCATATACAAAGTAAAACTTTCATTAAGGCTTACTTCTACTAGGCAAATGTGCTTCTTAAGCAACTGTTTTAAAACATCCTCAAGGTCTCCATTACAACGCTGCCTAGCTTTAGAATAAATAAAACAAAGCTATTACAAATATTCCTTCAAATAAGAGGCCAAGCCTGCATTCATCATCCATCCAGAACTTCTAATTTCAAAAAGAGCCCCCAAGAATTTCCGGCATCTTTTTGATGTTCCAAGTTTCCGTCTTATATTTTTAACATTCGGTTTGCTTCATTTTTGCTCCTCCTCAATAGACAGATTAGCTCGAGCCTTGACACTGCAGGCATTGAGGCAGGCTGCTGGCTCAGCTACCTGGTATCACCCACCGCAACTCCAAGGGACTTCACGCACCTTACCCGCCTACCAGTTCACGAGACTAAAGCGTGCTAAAGTTAAAACCTATTTGGGACTAAAGGTCAGGACCAGTTACGTTCCATTTTTATTTTCGCCCGGGTGTTTTAACAGGCTGAGCTAGCGTTGGGGCAGGGCGGCGGGTAGACCTGGTGCCACAGCTACAGCGGGGCTCGCATGGCGAGGAGGTGGCCTCGGCGCAATGGTGCACGTCCCCTCTCCTGCCCACTCACCCAGTCGGACACGCTGCCGCGCCGTATGCGTCTGCTGGCCTGAGAGGGTGCACGGATCAGTCTCACCCGAGGCTGAAGCCTAGATGACCAAACAGACACGTTTTATCGTGCTCTTGTTAGCACAAATTGCGCCTTTCAGGATTCCCTTAGGTCCAAGATCTTCTAATTGCTCCCCTGAAATTCTGTTATTCAAATTCCATACTGTTCAGGGCTGCTAGAAATCACAGAGAGCAAGTTGACTGGTTTCCTTCTTGACATCTTTTCCCAAAACTCCATTAGACCTAATTGTGGTTACCTTTCGGATACCAGAAAGTATCCATAATTGTTAGATTCTATATACATTTATTCTTAAAGCTGACTGATAGAGAAATAAGTGCCGTAGAGTCTGGGGACTATCCGTAAGGTTAAAAAACAATGGCCTAAAATTTCAACTTTGCTTGTCTGAGGTTAGACTCCTAAACTAGGTGGCAGGGAAAGGCAAGCCAATAAATAAAAGCATTTTAAATCAAGGAACTATTTGATGTAATGTCTATGATACATGCAGATGAAAAAGTCCACCTATGAAAGCAACCAGTATTTTTAGCTCTGTAATTAAGTAAGTGGACTTTGTTAGGAAAATTTGGATAATAAAGTAAGCAGGGTTTAGCCCACAGTTGCTTTATCACTACAGAGAAAAAAAACCCAAAAACCTCCTTTGGTGTGTTAGACACTTCAGATACGTGTTCATGACTTCTCAGTCCCTGTGCCAGAGACATTACAGTCTGTTTCCAAATAAAAATCGTGACATGAAGTGATCACCAAAATAATTTTGACCTCAAGGACAAATTAAAATGGAAAAAAGCAGCAAAAATTAATCTGCTGTTTTTCCCACTGAAGTCTAGATGATGCCTATTCCCCTAGATATAAAAAAAAATATACTTGTGCATAAAGAGGAGACCACTGTTACACAATTCTTCTCATGTACAAGTGTCTACCTAATGCATGCATAAAGCCACAGTAAGAACTACACAAAACGTATGGTTTTTGTATATGGACAGGTAGATGGATAAAATATACACGGCTACACGTGCACAAATACACACACACAGAAATCATGACAGCTGTTTTCCTCAAATAAACGAGGCTACTGAACAGGCCAATACAATTCCTATTCAGTGAAAAAAATAGCCCTTGATTTCAGTGGGGTTCACACCAGATTCCATTAGACTAGGTGAGCAGTATGCACCTTATAGGCATGTATGTTCAAACACATTTTCAAAGCAACTATTGGAACAGCAATAAATTTATGAAATCCCTCTCCAGCATAACTGTTTCACTACTGTAGGAGAACTATACCGCAGGTTCATAAACAACTTAAATTCTGTTAACCTACCTAAATGCCTTATAAACAAATCAACTGAGGACAGATTCATTTGATTCTATTTATTATTTTCAGTTACTATACTTTTCCTGTTTTTTTAATGCACATATGCCTACATGTATGCCCATATACCCAGTCACCCACATACAGAGTCCTACTATACTAGTTCAAATTTATACAAGAAATTCCTCTAGCAGGAATGAATCAAGAGACTGATTTAGTTTAGTAAGAGTGAAAAGCAATGACCATTACTTAATTAAGACAGTGTTAGCTAAAATTTCACATACGGAGTGTGGGGAATACAAGGGGAGCATGCTTACGTGGTACCAATGAGTTCAGTAGTGTTTAATGGGTGTTACATGATTGGGGGGGGGGGGGGGGAGGGGGACTGGGGTCTTTTGTAGATCAGAACACCCAAATTAATCTGAAAAGAAAAAATAAAGATGAAATGCAATAAATGTTATTTTATGCAGAAGAATGTTTTCTTCCATTTCAATCTCATCAGATTTTCCTGATTTTTTTTCTAAGATTGCTTTTCTTGCATGTAATATCTGCTTAAATTTGGGCAGCAAATAAAATAGCTAAATTGTGATGTTTCTACTGTATATAAATATATATCAACTGAACAAAATAAATGAAAGGGATGAATATGCCTCAAAAGAAGAGGTCAAATAACAACTTCAGAATAAAAAATTATCACTCTTGAACCAGTACTTTTTGTATACAAGTCTAAAGGAGTTTTGCTAATGGCCTCACTGTAGGAACAGAACTGACTCCATAATCTCATGAACCATACAGGAGACTAAATGAAGGTCTTATGCAAAAAGATACAGTACAGCAAGTTACAAGGGTTTCAGCACTCACGTTCATTTGGGAATCTTTAAACCTATTGGCGTGGCAGTACTTGGTCACATTTTGTTTACTGAGTGCTAAACTGCTGGATCTCCATTCTGAGTTTGGCAGCTGCATTATACATGTATTTTTAAAACCCATTACATTGAGAAAGGCCTAGTTTGACTACAAATAATCAGAGAAGGAAACAAGCAAGCAGGCTAACAAACAAGGTACCAATGGTTTGTGTGATTCAAGTTTGGAAGGTCTCTGTTCAGTTGCCAGGCAATAATTGTTAGTGTTTAAAAAAAAAAAAAAATACCCCCAGTCTCATCTTTTGACAACCTGAGCAGAGAGGTCCTGGAAAACCAAATATTCCTCTCAGGCTCTGAATAGTCCCTCTACCCTGAAGTAGATGTAGCATGGGGCAGTGAATTAATAAAGCCAGAATATCTGTTGCTAATGGGTTTAGTAAGCATGTGAACAGAGAACCAGTCATACAGTGCCAGAACTACATCCTATGGAAACTGTTCAAAATAACAACAAATAGAAATTCACTGAAACCAGGATCCTTCAGGGAGTGCTGTAAGGTGTTTATCCCACTTCTGCCACTGGACAATTAAAAGTAAAGAAAAATTCAGCAAGAGCTTGATTTTCAACACAATCAAGGTATTTTTACCCATTGTGAAAAGGAAGGGAAAAAATCTCAGATGCAAGACAAAAGGCCTTTCCCTGCAAGCATCTGCTTCTCTGAGCAGCGCTTACTGCTGTGAGAAGCCCTATTGTGGTCAGGCTAAGTCCTGTTGGAAGACTGCTTGGAAGAGGAAAGCCCTTGCTGGATCAGGATGTAGGTACTTTACTCAAGAAATAGCTGCTGGGTTTGCAAATAACATACAAAGCTTTGTATCACAACAGACTGCTGGTGAATACAGCCAGCCATAAAATATTTTCCTGACTATGTGGTCAAAATTGGGGTTAAAAAACTGAATGGAAGTTGCAGAAATGCAGGTAATCACAGGTCAATAAACATTTTTTTTTAAATGTCCTCAACTCCATAAACTGTGATATAATAAAATAGCCCTGTACTTCAGCATAATTAATACTGAATAGGCCTTTAAAAAGTTAGTAAATATTTATGAAATGAACTATAATTTTCTTAGTGTACAGTAAAACCTGTGAATCAGTAAACCATCTTTAAATTTTTTTAAAACTTAAACATATCAAGAAAAGGATCACATTTTGCCTTTATTACTTCTACTATGGATTTGCATGCACATGGATTTGCGGATATGTTCACATGTGCACATCCACATCCGTCCATGCATCCATAAAATAGTCTGCACGCACTATTTTAGTAATCTGGGAAGAAAAATGAAAGAAGAACTAAAAAATGCACCTTGTATAATTGTTATATGAAGTTAAAACTACTGCGTAAATTTAAAATTATTCTGTAAACAATGTCATGGTTTCTGATACTAATTTTATTTTAAAGATCAAAACCAGGAACTACTTGGAGAAACTAAAAAGAAAAAAAAAAGGGCAATGCTGATTTCCCATTTTACAAGCTCTTTATTGTTGTATTTCATTCAGTTTGGCCAGTAAAAAAAACCAAACTAAAAAAGCAATTCTCTTCCTATCCTAGCCATTTTACCTCCTTGCTGTCATGTACCAACACAAATCAGTTGCATTTGGCTTTTTGACATTAAATATAAAATAAAGTCTTTTAATTTAATTTAAGAACAATAGACAATTGTTTTTTCTGTTCCGTCTCACAAACATACTTTTTTTTAAATTTTTTTTTTTTTTTTTTTTTTTTAAGAAAAACATGGGGCTTTAAGAAGTTGTTGCCATAGGTCCTTCAAGATGACTTTTAGGGTCACACTTTAACATAACATCCCTTATACTACAAGCCTGCTTGAGCAGAGCTCCCAAATGTTTCAGCTTAGTGACTTGGCACTCTGTTCTTGAATGTCACACTATACCCAAGTACTTCAACCTCTCAATAAAGCCTAGAGACGAAGGTGTGGGTGACCTGCCGGTATATGGACTAGAACAGTTCAGCATACAAATCAGTATCATAAAGTTGGGATTTTTTTCTTGCTCCTGTTTTTCTTAATCGGTTCAGTCAGGTTGACCTTTTGCTACAACTGCATGATAAAAATGCATACCTACGAACATACACACAAACAAACAATTATTTACAAAACTCTCTATAAAAATGTGGAATACATGTTAACAAATCCTATTTTTGTGTAGCAGATTCTTCTTCCTTCCCACCCACGCTTGCCTCAACTTATCATAAAGCAGGGAGCATGTGCTCCCCTCTATGCCTTGTAACTTCCATCGTCGTCTGCAACCTACTGCAGATGGGTAATCCATTTCTCATCTAGCCACACTGCCCACAAAGTCCACGTCAGCCCTGCGCAACAGGCACAGCAGCACACATCACTCTAATTTACCTACGGAGCAATTAAGGTGAGGAACCTTAACACCAAACTTGGCAGCCAAGGGGGAGATTTCTCACACTTACGTTGACAGGCCCTGACATCTGCCTCCTCTGCTCGGTGATGAACTTTGTGATCGCCCAAGTGCCAGAAGACAGTGGCCAACCCAGCTAGCCATCACGCCTGCTCAGACTCAGGCTCACTCCTCTCCCTTCTGCCCTGCCTCCCAGTTTTTGCCTCCTGTGTTCACCAGGAGCGCTCACCTTGTGCCACCGTAGGAAACAAGGCTGGGGGAACAGTGTAGCAGGGGAATCAGCTGAGGGCCCTTTCCAGGGACAGATGTCCACAGAGGTGGGTGAAAATCTGGGAGACACAACGGAAGGAAAAGAGAGAGACAGTGCACGCGCGCCTGAATCAGGACAGAGGAGAAGGAGGAACAATGAAACAGAAATAAGGGGAAGAGAAGGAAATTTCAAAAAATAAAAAAGGAGGGGGGATTGCAAGAGGAGAAATAGGAACTGTCTTGCCACGTTCACATCATGAGTTGCATTTAGTCATTTCTCTACCTGTGCCGTATCATACTTCCCCAGCAGATGTTCCCATGAGGGTAAGGAGGGTGACTGAGAAGCGTTGCTTTGATGAGGGCGAGTCTGGGAACCAACAGTGGACACTTTTTTTTTAAAAGCCTATGTGTCACTCTGCTAATTCATTTCTTGGTTTGGCTTCTTAAGTCCTGATTTGAAAGGAAGAGAAAGTTACCAAATATATTGCCAAAAAGCAACGCTCCCCAAAGCCACGTCATCTCTCCCCGTACTTTAGGACGTCCCTCTCTACCTCGAGAGGAAATTCAGCTCCTCTTCCAACCAGGAATTCTGCGTGGCCCTGTGTTTGGGACGCATGGGCTGAAGGCTCTCAGCAGCAAGAGGCCACGCGAGCAGATCTATGGCAAGGGCTGAGAACTGTGCCGGGCAGGGAACCCCTCACTGCACCATCCCCGCGCTGGAGATGTACCAACAAACAGCAGAGTAGCAACGAGTATCTGTTTGCATCAAAATTGGCAAAGGTATTGGCACAGCCAGGAACTTCTAACAGGTACGTCAGGATTTTTCACGTTCTCTTAACAGATAAATAGCTTACGTACATTCCCTCTCTTCCCCCCTACTGCTCCTACTGGTTTTCTCTTCTCTTAAATCACCGGCCATTTCTAATGTGACAAAACAGAGCACAGGAACACGTGCTGAAAATTAACTAAAATATAACAACATAATTAAAGAGATTTAGAAAGGAAACCAGAAAGTGATAGAGACCTGGCATCAGCTTGCCACTAAGGACACGGGCAGCTCCGCCAGACATGCAGAATTTTAGCAAGTCACCCAGCCAGGCTTTCCAGACAGAGAAAGGCAAGGGCATTGAGACGTTTCTGTGTTGGCTTTTGTGTCTTTTCTTTGGCTGCTCACAGCTCACGGTACTTATGTTAAATTAATACTGCTGACTATATATTCTGTATATTGAGGTTAAATAACTGATAGTGTCATGGCTGCTGGCCACTTCTCCCCAACCCTTCTCCTAATTAGCCGGCCTTTTTCGTCTTTACTACTCTCCTGGGAAATGCTGACATTTTTTCCAGAGTGGACACTATGTGCCATTCACTCAGCGCAAGATCAAACGCGCTCTCTTCTAGGCCGCTTCCTCCTTTTCCTTCTTTTGCTTCTACTGAGGGTGGACACCAACATGGGCACTGACTTATATCCGTACAGTTGGGACCGTAAGGCGACGAGCTGCACAACAGCACGTTTTTTCAGTGCTTGTCCCCCATTCCTCTGTTGGAAAATAACCTTATTTGCTCCAGTAAAGCTATAAACTCAAGGGTGCGGTGGGCCCCAATTCGGCTGTGCTTTCTGCCTCCCACACCGATCCGGCACAACTCTTCACGTGAGGGCATATAATTCAAGGAGGAAAAATGGAAGAATCGCGTCCTTTAAAAACTAGATGTAATTTCTCCATGGCAGTTTCCCACTGCTTTCCATTTTTTTCCTTCAACCATGCACTCATTTTGAAAATGCATCATTTAAAACAAACAAATTCTCAGAAGAAATTTTTCTTGCAATTCCCTTTTTCAGAAAGGTTTGCACGCAAACTGAAAATGTTCAGGTTTCCCAGGCAGTTAAACCTTGTCCACTCGGGCAGAAGCCCATGATAGCTTCCGTTATTTAGCATGGCATTATCCCATACTGTTTACTTACAGCTCGCTGAAAATAAGGGATGATGGAACATATTTTCCTGGGCACACCCTGACTTTATTCTTAGTAAATTGTTTACTATATTCTCGGCCTAGAAACTCACATTACTCCAAGCCCTTTTTAAAAAACTACGTGCCCAACTGCAGCAGCCACTTTCAGCTGTGGGGAGACGTTGACAATAACCCTTTCAGTACCTCCACTGGCTAGCAAAGGGGGCAACTTCGGAAGATAGCCCGGCCACCTCCTGGGAGACACAGCTGCTGCAATGGGAGAGTAAGGAGAACAGGAGGAAAACAGGGATTTGCCAAATTCAGAGAACGAGCTTTGGGGATGGGGGAACCCTCTAGTAAAATAAACGGAAAATTAAATTCGCCTCCTCCTCCCTCGTCTCCCATCTATGCCTGCTTGGGAGAGAACAACACCTGGACGTTAGGACTAACAACGCCTCAACTCAGCAACGTTGCACAAACACAGGGGTCACATTTCGCCTCTGGCTAGACTCAAGGGAATCCTCCCTTTTCTCCTGAGGAGGCTAATGCTGCATCCTGGTGACCAGCACGGGTACCATCAATACCCGAACGCACGTCCTGGTCACCACACTAATAGCTCAGCAGGTGGCTACCTGCACGGGGACAGGAACACCGGTCACAAGAAGCACCTGAGCTGTGCTGGAGGCCGTACTCTGGCCATGCAGAGCGGACGGTGTGTACCAACCCCCGGGAGGTTCTACAGAGGCTAAAGCTGTATTAGAAATGAGACATGTCATGCTGCTACCATGACGCATTTCTCCATGTGCAAATATAATGATTAATAAAGCATCTTCTATCGTCCTTCCAAACCCATCCGAACTACAGCATCAAATACGATATAAAACACATGTGTCGCTTCTTATTTTGAAGTGGAAACTTTGAGTTTCACAGGGACAAGTTTTGTAACTCTCGTCTACAAATTAGGAAGCTTGACTATCCAGAATTAAAACAAAATGCTAGCAAAAAAAATCCATTTTATATTCACATACGTATGTATTTTGCATGCACGTGTGCATGCACGCGCACAGACAACCCTGTGCCTCAGTGTATTGTTCTGAATGATACTAGGTCACTTACTTATACAGAAAATGGCCTGTATTTAAATAAGGTGCAACTTCTTCTCCCTGCTCCAAACAACGTCCATGGACACTGCTGCAGGTCCAAATGCATCTCTTTCCTGGTTATATTTACAACTGGAAATGGATTGTATTTATATACAGAAATTAAAGTGAAACAGCATAGTCTCATTTCAGACCAAGTTTGGCTGCTGTAGTGCTCCTCTCAGAAGTTTGAGAAGTCTACACCCTACATTTCCCACCCCCTCACCCCCCCACCCCCTCCCGGACTGCTTATCATGTCTGCAGTACCATAAATCTGCTAACCTTTCCTACCACTTCTGCTGCTAATTAGGCATTAGGCTTCACCAGGGTTTTCACTCTTACTCTCTACGTTAGATAAATGCAGTGGCAGCTAAGCATGCTCTAAGAACTGCTAACTGCATTACTGGTTATCAGAGCAGTTCCAGCAGACATGCTAAACAGGTGATAATAACAGTGGGAATATTTTGGCAAAACAGCGAGTGAGCGAACCCTACTTGGCTTTCCCTAAGTAGTCCCATAAAATATTTCAAAGAGAGAAAGAGAAATAATAACTTTTTGTCCTTGGGGGGGGGGGGGGGGGGGGGGGGGCGGACACGCCACGCACACAAA
>NW_010973132.1:5767984-5769578 GCF_000737465.1 Haliaeetus leucocephalus
AAAAAAAGAGAGTGTGTGTGTGGTGGGGGGGGGGGGGGGGGGGGGAGGGTGTGCAACACGACACCAATCAAATTAACCTGCCCCCACTGAGCCTGGGGTGTATCTAGTAGTACAAAATTATAAAAGCCAAAAGGTATTTATTTCAATTTCTAGAAAAAGCCCCTCCAAAAGTATCTTTAAAAACTACTAGTGTTTCAGCAAGAGTTGACAGTTATTGAAAGCTACACAAACAACAACCACCACAAAACTTGCCTGAAAATATAATAATAAAAATAAAAGTTAATTTACGTGTGTCCTTTATTAGAGCGATCTCTATAGCCAGAAATGAGATGGCAGCATACCACAGCTAATGCAAATATTATAGCCAAATGTATTTGTGGTAACAGAGTTAAAAGAGAAAGAATGAGAACTGATGTGCAGATGATCTGCAAAAGATTCGAATACTAATAAAAATTGGGGGGGGAGGGAGGGTAGAAGGAGGGGAGGGTAAGAGTGTTAATCATTATTTCATGAGGCCCGTATTCACAAAGCAATTTTTTACAGATGGTTGGAGGTATTTCTCAGCCCTTAACTGACAGGAATACAGGAGGCTCAGAGGCCTTAAGCAGCAATTCTAGTCATAGGCCCTTAGCCTTTATATAATTGTATTAAGTGCAGTAACAGACGTAAATTAACATGCACTGACCCCATGCTCCTAGCAATGTATGCCTTGACCTTTTAAAAAACCTCAAGAGTAGTACTAGTTCAATATTTGATACGTCCTCTTTTGGGGGAGATTAAATGCTGGTCTAGGAGGTGTATGTACTTGAGGCTCTAACAGGCCTTTTCCATCTTTGGCTACGAGGATCTGCTTCTCCTTCCTACCTTCAAATAAGCAGAGTTTGTCTATTTTGGTGGTAAACTAGCTGATACCAGTAAAGCACTGCTAAGCTTTAGGGGTCCTAATGAAGTGTTTGACCTACGTCAGGTGGCAATGGAGCCCCTAACCTCTGAAGACATCTGCCCACGCTGGCAGCTTTCTGAAGGAAGACATTTTTGTTGTTTTACAGCAAACCGTACGTCGCACTTTACGGGCAGATAACAGCCGTCGAGAAATTAGATGCCAAAATGAAAGGACAAAAATGGACTTCTTGCAGAAAGCCTTCCTATGTATTTTATTTACTCGTAAATTGAATTTAAAATTCAAAATACAGTAAACGTAAAGAGACTTTGCTGTAGTTACTTATCTAGAAACTTTTAATTTTGTAACTGGAATGTATTTCCTCTTTCTCCAAAACTGCCAGGTCTGGAAACAGAGCAGGGGACGATCGCTAAACGTGACCGAAAACAACAATACGTTTCGCTGTTTTACTGGGAGGGGGTCCTTTTGCTTTCAAAACACGTGCTATTAATTAATTTGCCTCTCAGTTTTCTACCTCACGGTTACAGTGGTAGGCAGAAAATTGTACTAGCTGTCTCGAGGATTAAAAAAAAAAAAGCAGAAACCTACAAGACAAAAACTAGGAGAACTGCAAATGTCAGACAACGCATTTAACTATGGAGTGGAAGAGAGCGTTAACTAGTGAAGGAGGGAGGAAAGATGAGGTGAAGGAGG
>NW_010973132.1:5769588-5771442 GCF_000737465.1 Haliaeetus leucocephalus
CCGTTCCCGTTCCCGTTCCCAGCAGCAGCAGCAGCCCTTAGCATGGCAGCAACAGTTGGCTGGCAAGGTAAAGAGACGTGGTGCTGCACCGCCGGGGCTCGGATTTTCCACTCGCGCCTGAGCTGTCGCGCGCGTGTGTGTGTGTGTGTGTGTCCCCTTCCCCAAATCACTCCTTGGTTTCAATCCTCTTGAGGGACGACGGTAGGCAGGGAAGAGAGAGGATGCTTTTTTAGCCTGAGCTTGGCTGATCCCTCTTATCACTTCTCTTTTCTTTTTTTCCAAGTTCCCTCTAGTACCTTGTCTCTCCCTTTAAAATATGCTCACATGAATAAAACCCACGTAAAGAGGTTTGCTGGCGACCGGAAAGGACAAACGCCTTTTTTTCTCTCTAAATAGAAGAGGATAAATAATTATGAAAATGCGAATCTACTTGAAAGATGGTGTGACCCTTCCACCTTTGTTTTCATCAAGCCCGCTAGTGCTCAAGCTACGTGTCCTGAGCAAGAAGAAAAGGAGGGAGGGGAGCCACGAGGTGCTTTTCCTTCCCCTTCTTTCCCCGCTCATCCCTTAGCCGGCCTTTTACTCTTTTCTAAAGTGCAGGCAGGTCTTCAAAATCTCTTTTATCTCTCGAGAAATATTAACTCTTAGCCTCGCCCGTGGTCCTCGCCCGATCTCTCCCATGCAGGCTTCCCTGAAATGCAAGATCAGCCCTTTCTCAGCCGGCTCTCCCTCCGTGCCGCTGTCGGGGGAGCAGAGGGGAGAGCCCTTCGAGTTTCTAACAGTTGAGACATGAGATCGCCCCCCCCCCTCCTTTTTATTTCACAGCCGGGCGAACCATAGGCCCCTGTGTTGCGTCAAGCGGCCACTCCGCTACCAACTTGCTGCTCAGATCTTGTCTCTTTCACGAGGCTGATCTGCACGGACAGATCTGCTCTTAATCGCTCCTTCTTTTGGGGGGCGGCAAGCGGGGAGGATTTCTCTTTGCTATTTCTTTCTTGCCCACGGAATCCGGGCTGGTAATTACTGCAAAGAGAGGGAAAATGCAGCTTCCCCAACTCCTGCCTGAGATGCTCTCAGTGCTGTGTGCATGCACAAGGCAGTTTCAGAACCAGAGAGCTGGTGCTGATGCTGCTTTGCTCGCTTGCGATCACCTCGTCCAAAAGCATCGCCTCGGCTGGGTTTTCCCCCGGATTCTGCCTTTTTTACCCTTTTCGGGGGCACTAGCTTTTGGGGAAAGAGTCATCGGAGAGATCGCCGGACTGCAAGTTGCTTAAAATCAGGTTGGAAGTGGGCAGGGGGGAGGGAGGCGCCTTTGGCAAGCGCTTCCATGGTGCATCTCCTGCTAACTGGGGTCTCCCCCAAACCGCGGCGGATCCGTGCGCCTCCCCCTCCTCCTCCCTCCCTATTATTTATGGGGTGATCCCAGTAAATCCCACCCTCCCCACCTCGAAATAAGCCGAGGCTCCCGATTACAGAGCATTTAATGAATCGCTCCGAAGATTTTTTTTTTTTTTTTTTTTATGAATTAATCTCGATCAACTAGGACACCCGTATTTTTTAAACACGGCTATGCCCTGGAAGGAGGGGAGGGGGAGAAAGGTGAGGGTAGGAGAACTTTTAGGAAGTTTTATTCTATTTTTATTTTTCCATTAATGAAATAAAAAACCACCATACAGTTATCCGAATAAACGTGTGGTCTGCTCCGTTAGGCAAAAGTCGATTAAAAAGTTAGGTTAGGAGGCGACGGTGAATATTTGAACGTCTGGGGGGACCAAGCGGAGTAGGGAAGGGGGAAAGGGGTGTTTATTTATCTCACTACATATATATCTAGAGACACACATATATACACTCACA
>NW_010973132.1:5773140-5775078 GCF_000737465.1 Haliaeetus leucocephalus
GGGCGCGGAGCGGGGCGGCCGGGGCAGCGCAAGGCAGCAGAAGTTTGAAAACCCCCAGCACTTACCTGGCGGGGCGCGTCCCTGGCCGCTCCGGGGAGTCCCGCGCGGGGTGCAACGGCCACCAACAGTGTTTTGGGTTGGGTTTGGGGTTTGGGGGGATTTTTTTTCTTTTTTTTTTTTTTTTTTTTTTTTTTTTTTTTTTTTTTTTCTCAAGAAAGCCCAAAAGCAAAGCCTCCCTTCCTCCAGGTATGTATATAAGTTACTGTACTGTGTGGGAGGGTCACGATCTCACTAGGTGCAGAAGATTCCCCAGGATTAACCCCTCCTCTCCCTTCCCCTTCTGCAACTTGTTGAGGATTTTATCCACACACACGCGCGCAGGCACGCACACGCGCACACACACACACACACACACACACACACACGCAGAGGCACACACGGGCACACGCACACGCACGGACACACACACACACGGACGGGAGAGCAAGGAGAAAGCGAGCTCCGCGGAGTCCGGCTGCCCCCCGACGCCGTTGTGATTGGATGGTCTTTTCATGGAGAGGGGACGTCTCAAGTCGAAGTCACGATTTCTCCTCAGTTTGGAACCATCTGTGACTGGAGCCATGACGCAGCCAGAGCACATTACTCACTTTTACAGTCACGACTTGGAAATCCGTGCAGTTTCCAACCAAAATTACACCGCCACCATTGAATTATTTAATAGGATCCAGTTAAGGGTAATCTTATGCATTGTGCCAAGAGAGGCAACGATCTAGGAGGGGAGGGCTGGGAAGGCGAGGGAGGGGGCGAGGAAGGAGGGCATTTCTTGTTTCTAATGACTGTTTTATAGAGATATATTAAGAGTTGCAATGATTGGCTGCACGTGTTGTAAGGGGATTTTTTTTCTTCTTCTTCTTCTTCTTCTTCTTTAAAAAAACCAACCAAACAAACTACATGTCGGGTCCGCTTGTAAATACGACCACGCAAGCTCGGGGAAGGGACGGTTTAGACATGAAGGGCAGCCGTGGGTGGAGTACCGTGCTGTGAATTCAGGCGCTGGTGTTCGATTAATTGCAAGAAATGATGTCTTTTGTATGCCTAGATTAGAGCCGTTGCAGGCGGTCTTGGCCAGGAGGTGCTCTCACCCCCCAGCCCAATGTGCTGTGCTATACCGATGCTCATGGCTGCACCATGCCATTGTCTGCGGGAGCTGCAATTGTTGCTGGGCTTTGTGTGGTAGGTGCACCATTTTCTAAGCTTGCTTTTACTGCGAGGCTACGGCTAAACGTGCTCAGGGGGAAAGCCGCTTCCTCGGCTATTGTCTGCCTTCTTGCCTTTTTCCACCCCTCGCGGGTCTGAGCCTGCGGCTGAGCCCCCCCCCACTCCGCGGCCGTTTGGGAGGGCTGCCGCTGCGCGGGGTAGGACGGGGTGGTGAGTGCCAGCGCCGGACGGTGGTTCCGCGTCTCTTCTAGTTGCGAAGCTGATGACATGCCTTTGCTGGCCGGAATGCCGGCGAACCTGCATGCTCGCAAGCCTGGCGAGAACTTCCCCGGCTCCCGGGAGCGGTGAGGGGGGTGACGGGCGTTTGCAGCGCCGAGGTAACCCTGCCTTCTCTGCTCCGTACACACCACAACAATCCCCCGCTACTTCGCCACCAATGCGGTCGTTCCACCAACTCATCTGGTGAGGATATGACTAAGGGACGCGAAGGACGGGCAATAATAAAAACAGCCACTCGCGCACACACGATCCGCAGAAGGTGTGGGCACTCCGAGGGGGGAAAACGAGGTGGGAGGAGAAGGGGTGAGTCCAAATAAAGCAACCTATAGCCTCTTATTTTGCCGAGCACCATCATCAGGTACAGGCTCTTTTCAAACGCACGGGCGGGAAGGGCAGGCGGAGGCGCGGCGGCGGGGAAGCCTCCGCGGGGGGAAAAGCTGC
>NW_010973132.1:5775095-5776703 GCF_000737465.1 Haliaeetus leucocephalus
GCTCTCCCCCCCCCAAACCCCCATCGCCTCGGAGAGGCGAAATTAGGGAGGGGGGCGAGTGGGGAGAGGGGCTCAACAGCGCCGACAGAGAGAGAGAGAGAGTTGCAGCTCGCTATTGATTCAGAGATTTACCGACAGGGTGATTCCCCTTTCTGCAAGAATTCCCTCTCTCTGGGCTCCGTGCATGCACCAAATTCATTATGTAGACGAGTATACCCCTCTCGCTTTAGAAGAAAAGTAGAAAGGAAGGGGAAAAAATTAATCCGGGCATGCATAAAACAAAGACAAGACTCTCTGCACCATGCACAGGAAAGATCACTACTTACCCAAACGGGAACTCCTCGGCTAGGGGAGGGAGGGGGGAGGGGGGGGGCGAGGAAGGTTGGGGGGGGGGGGAATCCAACAATTAATTTCCAGACAGGAGTTGGAAAAAAATACTGCGGTGATGTCCAGGTTTTCTTCCACCCGCGCTCGCTTTTTATACAAGTGCAACCCTCTGTCTATTTCTGGAACGCGATCAAAACCCTGATGCTATTTTTAGCAGGTACTGGGGAAAAAAATCCACACACAAAGGCATTTCGCTGGAACGCTACGTCCAAAACATTAAATGTGCATTAAGTCTGCCCCCCTACAACACAACCACCCCCAACCACGCACCCCCCTACCCCAGCTTCTTTCTGCACCACCGTCCACAGTTGCTTTAGGTGCATCATTGCAGAGAATTAAAAAAAAAAAACAACAACCCACAACACAACAACACACACGCACCCCACACCAAACGACCCAAACTGACCGCCTTCCATGCTGTCCTATTGCACAAACCCCTAATCCACAGTTGTATTGAGTCTGTCTCTGTGCCTCTCTGCCTGTTGCCTTGCAAGCATTATTGTGTCTGTCTTCTTGCAGTGTCTTTATAAAGTGGGCTTTGGAAAAAACACAACCACCACCATGCACCAGTTTGCCATCATGCACAAATGTGGATTTCAGGCTTGCTTTGCCGAGAGGCAGAGATGGTTTCATATAGTGAATTGCACCCAGCACAAAGAAGGGTTGGTTTTTTTTTTAAAAATTCTCTCCTCCCCGCCCAGTGCCATTCCCCCCTTAAAAAAATCCTTTGTTTGGAGAATAAAGGATCTATAAATATATATATGAAAAAAAAGGGTGTGTGTGTGTTTGCGTTCTAGTAATTTACTACGAGGGGGGACTGGGGAAAAAATAGAATCATTAGGGCTTGCAGGCTGCAAGGAGCCAGCCTGAGACTCCTTTGCAAGGCTGCGTCAGTTATCAGCTATTGACGTCACGTTCAGATTCTCCTCTTCAGAGGCTCTAGTTCATCATAAAAGATGTCTGTGCTTGGAGCTTTGTGCTTGCAGTAAGGCACTTCAATTCGAGGAAAAGAGTTAATTAGCAAGCCCCATATTTTGTGTTGTGCAGCTCTCTGCACAGTTGCACAAAAATCCTGAGGGGTGTGCATATGTGTGTTTGTAGGGGGGGGGAAATGCGCTGGGGACAGGGAGATATTTCTTAAAAAACACACACATATCCCATGCAGAAGCACAGGCAGGGAGAGCAATCTGCATAGCCAGACCTTGCAAGAACATCTCCCCC
>NW_010973132.1:5776713-5787338 GCF_000737465.1 Haliaeetus leucocephalus
TGTATATTTGTCAGGCAAACAGCCCCGTCTCCTAGAATGACGCAAATAACAGATTCTATGGCTCTGGCTTTCTATATTCTGCACCCACGCACTCTGCTTGGTCTCCCACGGAATCAGCTACAGAGAGCAATGATCCAGATTATACAGAGAGAGGGGTGGGGGAAAGGGAGAGAATAACAAATGAAATTGCAATTAAAAATTATAATGCTGCTATAGTCTGTACGCAAATGGCTAAACCTGAGCTTGCACAGTGGCACACACACACACACATACACACACACACTCGCCCCCCCCTCCCCCCGAGCCCACTGCCCCAAACCCAGGCATCACTAGCAACCAGACAAAAGAGAATTGTCTTTGCTGACAAATGCGGGCTTTATCTGGCCGAGAGAGGTATTTCCTTTATGCACCACACCTTTCCCAGCTCCCATTAAGCAAAACACATCTCTGTAAGGACCTGGCTTGCCATTAAGGGTGTGAAGAGGGGACAATTAACACGTGCAGCCGGGGAGGGGAGGGGGGGCCACCAGGAGCCCTTCCACGGTCCCAGAGGAGCTAATGAGGACCTTGAAGAAGAGCAGGTCGTCTTCCCTGTCTCCCAGACAAAGGGACGCAGCTCTTTCTTAAAATGCCTAAAAAAAGGCAAGCGCAAAGGGCTGGTGCTATTTTTAAACGCGTCTCTCATTTGTTGGAAAATGGCACTAAAAGCATTAAACAACCTCCGTGTCCCCGGGGACAGGCTCAGACACACTCGCCTGCACCCGAGGGAAACCCAAGATTCATGGGACCCTCTCTTCCCCAGGTGAGTATGGAGAATCCCCTACCATGCTCTGCCCACCGTCAGCCCACTTCACACCTTGTACGAAGAGAGAAGCAAAATGCCAGGGCAATCAAGAAGCCAGTAAGTTATTTACTGTCTAATCTGTACACACACACATTCTTTATTTATTAACTCACTTAATTATTACCAACTTCTATCGCAGACAATGAATTTCCTAATGTTAATAAACTGCAATCAATGAGGTAAGGCTGTTTCTCTCTCTCTCTCTCTCTTTGAGCCAGACAATGCCATTGCCAACTCCTGCTACCGATACAGCAGCACCCGGGGAGGGGGGCATTACACACCTATATGAGATCACATCGTAGGCACTGCCAGGCTTGGGGAGATAGATTAGGCATTTATAATGACTACACGCACTCGCCGGTGGAAGCGAGCAGATGCATTGTCATTCACACATCTCCGCACATGCCAGCCACAAACCCATCTTCCCAGGACTGGGAGAGATGTTGCTCTTCAGATCTGGAAGAAAAACCCAGCTTAAACTGTGTTTTCACCACATACACCTGGAAAGACGGCCTTTACAGCAGTAGCAGCCCAGAAGCCAGAAGGACACAAAGAAATACCACAGTAGGGAAAGATCTTATACCAAGGACAGACCTTGTCACCTCAAGACCCCAGACAAAAGAGCCAGCCACAAAACATACCTTCTCCGAGGAGCCGCGACGAAGCTCATCCTGGATGAGTAAAAACGAGAGGCCGCGCAGGAGTTTAGGGATGGAGGTGTGCGCTCATAAACTATCTTCTGCCACTCAGACCCAAGAGCGTTGGGACAACCCACGGCCTACTGCGGAGGGAGGGGATGGTCATCTTCTCTCTTCCCTCCCACGCATACCCTAAGAGCTTTGCATTTCTTTGTAGTGTTCACCTCTGTGCATGTCAACAGAGGAAAGCTGTTTAGCTTTAGCTTATCTCTATTGCAAAGAAAAGGTATCAGCGTGGTCGTGTACAAAGGATGATCTCGGTGGCAGGTCACGAGCAGGCACGCTGGCAAGCCCTGCAGCTCCTGGAGCTCAGGCCCTCCCCAGCCGGGCAGACGCCTGGAATTCCCTCCCTGCTTCCCATCCTGAGCAGCTCCTTGCAGTCACATGCGTGGTTTTTTTTCCTAAACTCTCCAATCTTAGTGAAAGAACTACATCTTTCTACCAAAGGGTTTGACGTGTTCTTCTGGAAGCTGTAGCACCATCTTGCAGCCTCAATTTCACAAAAGCAGCCTGCCTCCTCCTTTGCTCTCCTCTGCTTCTCCACCCAAATGTGTCGTCTCCATCTCAGCAGAACCATCTCCTGTCTTGCCTGTCTGCTGCTAAAGGCTGGGTCGAAGCAAAGTCCAGTGCCCAGGGAATCTCTGGCTTAAAAAAAAAAAAAAAAAAAAAAAAAAAAAATGGAAACCACCCAAACTGGAAAGAATGTTTGGCAGGCGATCGTGTACCAAACAGCAGTTCCCACTTCTCCTGATCATTAGAAGGGCTAAAAGGAAAATTTATCTTCTATCTCGATATTTTAGTTATCAGCAACCTTCTTGTTTCCAAACCATTAAACCTCCCTACCAATGAAGTCTTAATGAAAGCAATGGATCTGGTACTTTTTCCTCCACTGAAAAGTAACATCGCTGATGCTGGCCAAAGCAGCGGGGTGCCCATCAGCTGCAGGTACGTGGCCTTTCACTTAGAGCTACTGGAGATGCCAAAGCGGGTAGCCCAGTCCCTAACACAGATATCTGCATATCGGACTGTCCTCACCCTTGGAAATTTCCTTTCCAAACTCTGCCCTAGTGGACAATGGGACACACTGGGATACCACTATTATTGTTGTTAGTAGTAAAATATTAGCCTGCACAAAATTGCTGCTCAAAACAACTCTGACCTGTCACTTCCAAAGTAGTTTAGTTTGCAGTAAAGCTATTTTAGCCGTATTCATTACTTGTTTGGGTTTTTGATCTGGCAAGTTCAAGGCTCCATCTTGTTCTCGTTTTGGCCCCGAAGACGGTTTTCACTTTCGCTCTTCAAGACAAGGATCTGCCAGAGGGAGCACCGCAAAATGAGGGCAAAACAGCCTAGCAACTTTTTGCTGTAGTTCAAGCGTTGCCTCCTCAGACCCTTGGAGTTCTGCCAACCTGTGAGCCAGGGACTGATTCATTAATGTAATGGCTATAACATATTCTCCTAAGCCAGTCTTACTCCCACAAACAGAGCCTGCTCTTGGCCTAGTTCACCTGGGCAGCTGAACGACATGTGATACGTTCCAAACAAGGAGAGCAGAAGATGACCAGAAACAGAGTGAAGTGCCACCGAGATATACCAGGAGCTCACAAAAACCCCTCAGCTTTTTGAATATAATTCACCGTGTATCAGGGTAATCAATAACTTATACTAGTTAATTCTCGTTACAGGAAAATATGGTACCCAGAGGAAAGAGCAGTCACATTGAAATGGAAATAAATTAAAGCAACATCTATTCAACAATCTACTGGCTATTATAGGTGGCAAAGTACAAGCTAGCGAAAGGACCTGAAGAAGAGTAACTGCTAGTTAAAGCAGGGGATTAGGATCTAGATATTCCTCTTCTAGTCACAAATTTGCTGCAACAAGTGTTGATCTGAAGTTTCTCATGGAAAGGGGTTTTCCTTGAATGTTTTTGAAGTTCTTCTCAAATTTCAGGTAAAGTGCCCATCACCTTATGCTTGGTTTATCCACCCATGAAATGAAGAGAAGATGATACCTACTTACCTAACCAGGATGTTCTTGAAGATATCTATAGCATTGAGATAATCAATAAAAGTCATCAGTAAGAAGACAGCAATATAAATAATCAGAGAGATCAGAACATACAAGGAAGCACAAAGAGGAAAAGAGTGCTTTTCCTCCAACGCGAGAATGGGAGGTTGTGCAGTATGTTAGTAAAGAAAATCTCACCTGTGTCAGAAGATCAAGGGCTTATTAAGACTTGTGACTTCTGTTTATGGAATTTTTGGAGAATCTGGATGCATAGACCAGGAAACCAACAAAACAGACAACTCACGTGCTAATGTCATCTCACACAGATTGCATTAATAAACACTTTGAACAGTTTCAGGCTGAAATGCCAGTATACCTGGGTCGCTTTGTTATCTTTAGCTTTCCTGTTTACATTATAGAGATGTGTCGTGGCTATAGCATGTAAAAGGATAGAAACTGGATCTTCCTCCAATGGCTGCAAAGTCAGACCCTAGAGACATCCTTCTGTGTAACAGGGATGAAAAGAAGAAAACCATTAGCATAACGAAGCTGGTGGAAAAGAGTCCTAAGGTCTCAATATTGAGGATGATATCAAAAGAAAATCAAACCACTTTTTAATAAAAGTTGAACCTATGGAAGAAATACAGTGAATAGGCATCATACTTCAGATACATGGAGCACAACCTTTGAGGAATTCTGCTATGAATTTGATGAGCCTTTACACTAAGATTGGATTTTCATTAGTCTTTAAAATGGAACTTTTCACGAGTAAGGCCCATGACCTTTAACATAATGTGCACACATATCTGGCAACCACCTTAAAGAAAGAGTTATAAACAAGAACAAAAGGATAAGACAACACTTTGAGGTGCATTATACAGGACCTTGTGCTGGCAGAAAAAAGAGGAGGTAGTGATGAAGAAATGCCAAAAATCTGTGTCAGCCTTTACCTCAAGCTAGCCAGTATCATAGCCAGTGGGAGAGAATGGGATATGGAGTGGGGTGATATTAAAGTAATTTAGGAAGAATTTATTTACTGAGATAATAGAACATGGAGTCAAAGGATCCAGTCAAAGAAAAAAAATCAAGGTCTCTCACGGAAGAAGACAGTGGGGTGAAAAAAAGAACAGACATTCATTTAGCTGCATTTCATAGATGGTGAGGTGAAAGACAAGGTGAGATGCCTAGGGTTATGAAGACACAGCCTAGTGAGCTCTTATCCTGTGATGCTCCTGTAACACTGTTCTTTCCTAATTTGTTGCCTCTGACGTGTTCTTCCTTATAATGTAGTTCAGCCTGGCTATCAAAAATTACAACATAGAACTGCTACGCAGCCAGAAAATCCAACGGATATTCAAACCAGGACAGGAGGGCAATTTTGTCAGTCACTTCTCAACTTACCTTTTGGGGTAAGAAAAATCTCAGATTCACACCATTCAGTAGTTCTGGCATGCCTATCTAGCTAGAGCCCAAACTTCCAGAAATCCACATTCTGTAGGGCAGAAACATCTGGCAAAGTGGTTTCCAATAACACCAGGGAAAATTAAAACATGAATGGAGCACAAGATCTAGATCACATATGACTTTTTGTCTGAACATCTATTTTTATCGCCAGTTAACATTTATGCACTGCGTGCTAATAGCAAGTTCGACCCTATAAATGGCACCAGGATCCAAGCTGTTTCTGCTTGGATCCAAGCTGTCTTTTCTATGCAGAGTGTACAAATTAAGCCACTGGTTCCCTGACTGTGACTGGCAAACCATCAGCATGTACAGAACTTGTGGAAGTCCCAGGAGGACCAGCTGGCCAAGCAGCAATGGCTTTTATTTGCCCAGCTGCTGGATCTTCTCTATAGAAACTTACAGTATTTCTCTTCCTTCTGCTTCGCCAGATAAATGACTACGGCTCTTGGTAGGTACATGGTGTACATTGATCATGAATCGGAAGGAGGAAATTCATGGGAGTGGGCATGGGAGTGGAAACATCTACAAGTTTTTACTGTTAAGACATGCTTTAGCTCCCCTAGGGAAAACTGTGGCAGCCGCTGGACTAACAGCTATCACTGAGAAGACAAGACGAGTCGTGAAATTAACAGGAAGAAGGACACACTTCAATACGCGGAAGAGTATAGGTCCTTAAGATAGTCTTCAGAACTCCCACTGCGTTGCACACACCTGATCACACCATCACCATCAGGCAACAGGTGGCCAAATGCGTGAAGCGGAACCACAGCGGTTTTCTCCATTTTGTCCCCCCGTCAGCGAGCCCACCAAAGCAAAGGATGGGTAGCAGCTGCATCTCTGTTCCTTGCCGTGGCTACATTTATGTTCTCTTAATGTCAGGAGATGTGTATTAATACTTACCCAGCTCATGATGTGAACTGGATGGGGAAGTGAGTATCGTACAGAACTTACTGAGTATTAGTAGAATATCTGGAGATCCTTGGATGAGCAACAGAGAAGTGCGAGCTATTATCATATTGCTATAAATGCCTGCTGCAGAGCCAGCTGATGAAACACATATACTTCTGCAAATCCCTCACAGATCATCGTTTTGGTGCTGCTTTTGCAGTAACTGCAATTATTGTAGGACTATATGAACAGAGATACAAAGTCTGAATTATATTCCATGTAATGATTTTCTGAGTAGTTCAAGGTTTGCATATAAAAGCTACCCTGAGTTGTTGTTCAAGACTGACAATGAGTACTTAGCTAAATTTAGAAATGTGTTAATTCTTTTTTACTTTAATATTGTATCAGTTGATTGCTCCTTACATTAGCAACACATGTCACAAGTTAAACTTTCAAATGCAAGCCTTATTATTATATATTGGCAATCACAGATTAAGCTCTCATTCTGTTGGATGCTGTGCAGACACAGAGTCAAAAAGTAACCACGTGGAACATTCTAGCCAGGAGCCAACACTTGAACACAGTGGTTGGGGCATTAAAATAAAGCTGATCCTTATTCGGGGGGGAGGAAAAGAAAAATAATGACAGATTATGTCATTGTTATCTAACCACCCATGAGGTGGTGGGTACTGTACAAAATAACGAACAAGACACAGTACCTGCCCCATGAGGTTACAATCCAAACAGAAGGGTACAGAACAAAGACAGAGTCCCATGCAGAACAGAGGAAAATGACTTGTGTCCTGGTATGGTTTTGTATTTGGGAAGAGACATGGAAAAAATAAATTTTGCAGAGAGGTAGTCCAGCTATGCAGATCATTTTGGTAAGATCACAGTAAAAGCCAGAGACAAGTTGATAGGAAGGAGATCTTGGGTAGAACAAAGAGGAGCGGAAAGTCACAAGTGGCAAGAGCAAGATGCGCGGCCTCACGCTCACAGCGGGAGTCGATGGGAAGCTGGTGACTAAACTCGAAAAGTGGAAGAAACTGAAGCTTCTATACAGCAAGAATTTGCAAGAATGCATTGCGATAAGGCAAATATTAGGGGTGAGACAATCTTACGATCTTATTTGCAATCCTGGTGTTCCGAGGGGAAAAAACGCAATGGAGTATCGAAAATACTCCATGGAGTATGTGGATAAGTGGAGCCACTCATCTTGGCTCGATAGTAGTTTTTCAAATGAGAAAGTAGAGGTGAACTAACCTGGCAGTGAGAGCGCACATGGGTGTCAATGAAGCTTGGATTGTCTTTCAGAGAGGTCTGCGATGAAATTGAGAGAGGGTAATACTTCTGCCAGACAGTTTGTGGACTCATGCCCTCTTCTTCATTTTTCTATAAACTAAAGGTGAATCCCAGCAATAAACTGTTTTGTTCGTCCATTTATCCACTCATAAAGTACAATATTTAGCACAATTGAAGCCTGACTGATCAGTGGTCACAAAATAGCATAAGATGTCTGATGGAAGAACAAAATATAGTTCTACCTCACCAGCACTGACTTTTTGTCCAGTCCTTCTACTGCATACCTAGTTGAGTAGAAGAGAGTCTTGCTTCTCATTCCTAGAGTATATAAGGTAGGGTGGAGTTGCCTCTCTGAAGGTTTTCCATAAGAAAGTGCTGGTTTAGCTGCCCATTTACTATGAAGATGACTATATCTAGATAGCTAATAGTACTAAGCAATTATTGTTAAGACAATCTGGAGAGGTACTGTGAGAAGAAATGCAGGACTTTTGTCTACATAGCTGTCCATCTGACACTCAATATGTGGTATGGTGGCATATGCTACCACTAACTTGAACAAAAACTTCATTTTAGAATTAGCTTATGCGGCCTCCTTTAGATAAGTGCCAACACAGGACATAGTTTGACATGAGAAAATCAAGAGTAGCAGAAAAACATACAAAGCAGGAGGAGCCTTAGTAAGCAATATTGTTCATCGCAAGCATCTCAGCCTAGATAAGCACTTTCAGGGTAAGGTCTGTGTTGATGCAGTCCTCTTCACTGTTGGACTAGGAGGAGATGGAAGTAGAGAGAAAGGACAGGGCAGAAAAGGAGGTGGTGGTTAGCTCTTTGAACACAGAGAATCCTTCTAAAGCTGACATGAAAAGACACAGCATCTGGAATGCTGCAGGAAGGTAGGAGCTGTGGGCAAGCTGGAGAATTCCCTCTACTGCACAAGCTATGCAAATGTAATTGTAGGCTAGAAAGTGCAGTGACTCATAGGTGAAGTGGATGTGAGAATATCTGGGTTAAAGAGAGTTTGTACTGAGAAGACCATGTGTAGGACCTCAGAAGTTCCCAGAGAAGGGGAAGTGAAAGGAGTTACTGAAAACTCCTTCCAAGGAGTCATCCTGTCACCGCCTGCTTCCTTGAAGTGGTGAGGGAGTTGCTCCTGAAGCTGTTTAAACCTGGTGGCATTTCAAAACACTCAGATACCCAGCTCAGTGAAAGATTTGGGTGTGGGGGTGAATAGCAGAGAAAAGAAAACAGATGAAGCCCAAACACCAGAAAATGAGGGTTGGGAACAACTTGCTTTTTCAGCAGGAGATGACACAGGTCGCTGAACCAGAAATCAGAGGCACGAATGCATATTATGAGGGCACAGGCTGGACCTAAACCAGGTTGGACTCCAGCTGTCGTAACGCTACGCAGAGGAAAGAAGAGCGTGGCACTGCCCCATGGTGTTTCACCTCCTGTGATTCTCACTAATCAGATGACCCCGATGACGTACGCATCAAGATTCACCGTGATAAACCACAGGATTTCCACCTTTTCTCAGCTGGATGGGCAAATGACAGATGAGGGGTGAACAGATGGCAGTAGAGGTGATTCAAGGCCAAGCTAACTTAAGATCTCCATGTTTCTGCAGGGGAGGTGGACTGATGGTGCGATAAGCAGTAGAATTAAGAGTCGAGGGCTCCGTAACCCCCGGCCCGTTCCTGACAGGTCTGCACTTCATTACAATGGGTGAAAACCGTGCATGAGCAAGCGAGAAGGGAAAACGCTGTCTCCAAACCACCTCGCTTTTGACTTTCTGCACCACCTGCCATGGCTTTGACTTTCAGTGCCACCTCACACTTGAGAGGCATTTGGCCATCACCCTGCAGTTGCATGTTGGGTCCTCTCTGAGGACAGGCTGCTTCATCGCTCCACTGAGCGCCCTGAGGTTCCTCAGAAGAAACGGCACTGCCCAAGGTGCGGCACGTTACTCGCATCGTGCCCTGTGTCAGGTATCACACAGGGTCAGTTATTTCTCTTTCGGGTAAAAAAGAGCAGGGTTCTCTGAGGGAAAAGGCTTCCCACTGGTTAGAACAGTCAGTCCTTGCAGCTACTTTGGCACCCTTCCCCTCAGACAGTGAAGCCCATCCAACTTTTTCCCCGATTAAGAAACCCACTTGAAATTAGCAATAAACCAAACCCACTCTTCTCAGGCAAGACATCTGTTGATAACCACGTCGAGTGCAGCAGCATTAAAGAAAACCAGGACATGCACCACAGATGGCTGCAGCCAAGGTGGAGACAGACTCAGTAGCTGCTAAACCCTAGTTTCTCCTGAGCTAACAGGCTCTGCACTTTGCAAGCCCCCAAGAATTAACCGAGCAGCTTGGCATCTCGGCTTGCACATTGCAGAGCAGCAAAGTTTGGAGCATGTAATTCTCTTTAGTTTCTCTATAGATCAGCTATCAGAAATTACTATGTATAAAGATTTCCCTCTACAGGTGGTTAGAGCTTGTAACAGCCTCTCACTTTCCTGCATCACTTTAATTAGTATTTTGTCTCATCGTTTTCTTTCTTATTATTTTGCCTATCCTCCCCACCCCGGGCTTTCAGTCTATTCCCAGTGGTAGCAAATTCTCTATGCAAGAAATGTCAACTCCCTTCCATCCTCCTTAAGCTTTAACGCTGCTGACTTTGACTCTTTTTGCAATTAAAATTTAATTTGCGAGCTTCTTACCCGAGTGAGTCAATGCCTTCCTTCTCCCCCCACCCCAAAATGTGACAAAGTGAAAGTTGCAGCCTCTGCAAAAAGTATGTGGGGGGGGTCTTAAATACATAGCTCCCTGGCTGCAGTTTGAGCTCGCAAACTAGCATGCTTTCCTGCAGGAACATCAAATACACAGGACACACGACACGACAGCCTAGAGAACTCTTTGCAAGGAGGGGGAATGCAATGTTGTCCAGTCTTTTCAAAGGCAGGCAGCAGAACAGATCAGAAAAGTCTACTTCTTGTAAAAGCATCTCACAACTGAAATCAGAAAACTTTGCAAAAAGCAAAACACCTGCACACACATACACACGCACGCACACACACACAGAGAAACCTACCTTGCAAAATCTTCTTCACTTATTTTTCTATGCAAAGAAAAAAAAAAACAACAGAAAAACAACAAAAAAAACCCAAACCCCAAACCAAAACAATCCCCAAACAAACCAAAAATAAATAATTCCCTCCCTTCCAAAACCGCTTTCCCCTCTTCCCCACGCCTTAGCTGGATTTCTAGGGAATTTGGGGACGGGTGGGAAGAGCCGAGGGTGGAGGGGGGCTATATAAATAAACTAGAGCGTTTCGAGCTGTGTATCGCGAAAGGCTGTGGGTTTCGCGTAATGTGTGCCTGCACTCTGCCAGGAGAAAGGCAAAAAAAAAAAAAAAAAAAAAAAAA
>NW_010973132.1:5787542-5897082 GCF_000737465.1 Haliaeetus leucocephalus
GGGGGGGGCTTGCAAACGGCCCGCGGGGTGCGTGGGAGTGGGTGGGGGGGAGGCAGGGTGTTGGAGTGGGCTCCCAGCCGTTGGCTCCCGGTAGCACAGTCAGTTCCTCCAGTGTGTGCTATTGACCTGCATTGACGTCATTGCGTCATTAGGTCTCCCTTAGAAACACTGACTTTCAAAAATAGTATCAAATTAATTCAACTGGCAGAGAGAAGCCACTAGCTGGAATGAGCCATAAAACTCCAGAATCTTCAGCCTGGCTTTGCTGTGCCGCCCCCCCCCCGTCGACCCCCCCCCAAGCCAAGCGGGCAGAAATCAGATTGTATGGAAAATACCACCGACGGAATAAAAAAAGAGAGAAAGAAAGAAAGGAGGGGGGGGAGAGAGAGAGAGAGACCAAATTAGATTGCAAACCCTAGACCAGCCTCTCTCCCTCTCTTTCCTTTCTCTCTCTCTCTCGCCGCTCC
This sequence comes from Haliaeetus leucocephalus, assembly GCF_000737465.1. NCBI lineage: Eukaryota > Metazoa > Chordata > Aves > Accipitriformes > Accipitridae > Haliaeetus > Haliaeetus leucocephalus. The sequence goes on from NW_010973132.1 coordinate 5,788,010, forward strand.
TTTCCCTTTTCTGATCTAAAAATATCCCCCTTGCTTGAGCTGACTGCGGTATCTTTTGTGTTGCATCTTTCTGTTTTTAGCTTTTGCATGAGCCATTGAAGGGTGGCCTGCAAGAGATCAGAAGCACAAGATATTGATCTATCGATACCCTCTGGGGCCAAGAATTAATTTTAAATGAAAGAGCTGCACCTTGATTTTGGCAGAGGGTGGGTGGGTGGGCAGATGACAGGGGTTATTTTAGGATACCATTCACATTCTATGAAGCCGCAGCTTCCACTTTCTCCCTCTAGATTCATTTTAAAAATATCCTTCCTTCCTCACCCCACCTCTCTCACGTGGACCTGTGGGCAAGCACATGTCACCCCCATTCATACAAACACAATGCAACGGAGCAGCGGTAATTTGCAGAGATGGTACATTCACAAACAGCAACCCAGTCCCTTTAATGCAGGTTGATTTCACAGAAAGGACACCGCAGCCCAGAGGAATTTGATTAGACTGGTGATTTAAATTTGCAAGCTGCTTATTGGGTCCCTTATTGTCTTCACCCTAACTTAGCAAAACTGATTTAATCTCTCTCTCTTTCTTTCTTTAAAAAGAAATAGGAGAAAAATTCCATTTACGCTGTAGATGCAAGACCTAAATCTTAGAACCAGTGGTAAAGGACAGTAAAAAACATCGACGGCGATCAGCTTCCGAGTGCTTTGCATCAGAGCCTTAAGCAGGCACACACCCGTGGCAAGATACAGCTATATCTATCCATGACCTACGCTATGCAGAGCTGTGCACACGTACCATACAGCAGATCTAATCCTGCAACGTTCACAATTCAGGGGAGCATTTGAGGCTTTTTTTTTTTTTCCTCCACCAGTGAAACTATTCAGGAACAGAAGCACAGTGCTAGACAGTAATAATTTGCAAGATCAGGCCATAAATAGGGCTCTCGCCCTGCAAACATTTATTCACGTGCCAAGTGTTAAGACTGTGACTAATCTAATTTGAAATCAAGGGGATTACTCATAGTAGTAACATTAAACTCATGCATGTTTGCAGGATCAGGGCCTAAATGATTAATCACCACTGCAGCTAGGCACTATTGGGTACACCATTTATTACTTACAATACTTCAGCACTGTATAGGCGCAGATCCATCCTGGAGAGTGTGTGTTGCTCTGCTGTAGTGAAAAATGAGCATCCTGTTCTGCTTAACGAGGAAGTATGTAACACACCTCGACACTCATATGCTCGATCTGGTTTTTGCGATGCTGATGAGCCTCCCAGAAGCCCTGGCTAATACCACTTGGGGCAAATCTGGAGTCATTTGAGCAAGAAGTTGTGGACGTGCAGCCTGCCCGAGACGGGCATCTCACGTGTCGCTTTTTTTCATGTAATGGCTACACATGTACTATGGCTGCAACTGTTACCTGCAGACTGCTGATTACTCCAGGTTTAGCATCGGTGTGCGCAGAGGCTCCTCCCTTAGTTATGAGAGGAAAATCAGGGGAAAGAGCGAAAGCACGGCCATTACGTGAATCATTCATTCATGCATTCATTCACCTTTGCATTACTGTTGGTGGTGTTATTATTTTGCAAAAGATTGGTCCTGTTCTGGCTCGTCTGTTCTTTGGTAGTCATTTCTGCTGGTGCTCAGCACCCAGCGATGACACTGCTGCAAAAGTGACTGACCTTTGAGCTCGAGTCCCCACATCAGCCTGCAGCAAACTATCGAGTCAAAGAAAGCGAAGTGCACATGGGCAGTAAGACATATGCTGAGGAGAGAAGGTTTCCAGGCAGCTGGCTGGTAAAATACCTGGGTGATTCCAGGTGACATGGGGTGTTGGCTGAACGTGAGCTGAACCCGTGCGCTGCACGGGTGACGACTTCTCTTGACAGCTTTCGGGAACAGAGCGATGTACATGCTTCTCGCGTTTTACAAGGGCGCCTTTTGTCCAAACCCTACTATCTCTGGTTTGAAAACAACATTTGTGAGTTCTCAAAAATAAACAGTTCAATGTTGGTTTAGAAACATAAGTAGTCAGGAAAAATCAGTAATGACTAACTGAGGGACGATAGAAGACAGTTAAAAAACAGGATTAGGTTACCTGAAGCAAGGAAAGTGAATGCAGTCAAAGAAAAACAAGCAACGTGGTCATCTGCCCCATTAAGTCACTGATACGAAATCCCTTTAGCACAAACTGTTCAGGAGTTTCTGAATTTCTTACATTTTGAGGGGGTGTGTGTGTGGTGAACAGAGGGAAGGCTTTGGGGCACGTGCACTGACTGAACAGGGGCAGGGTGGGTTGGTTGGATGCAGAGTGAAGGGTCTGGAGTAGATGCTGGGGCTCTGGAGAGGTGAAAGGGATTAGAGGGAGAGGGTTAAAAGGTGGCAGGAAACAAAGGCAAGGGAGTAGAGCTGGGGCCCTGGCCCAGAAATGTGATGGAAGCCTTGGAAGACGATGAAGGACAGGTAGGCAGTGAAGAGAGCGAGTTAGAAACTCTCTCCCTTCCCACCGTGTGAGCAGAATATGTTAGTCAGGGAGGAATCTGCATCCGTCTCGCTGCCCTTCTGCTGGGCACCGAGCCCGTCTCTGGCTGGAGCCACTCGGAGCTGTGCAGACAGTGTTTTCCTTCACGTGGCACTTCCATTCAACCAAGAAGAAATCTCTGAACTTTCAGGGCTGCCAACTGCTTCCCCACACACCAGGAGCAACCTGGGGCTGGAGCGTGGCTCTCGTTCCCTGTCCTGCCATCCTGCGCCTGGTATAATCACGCCTCGCAGCGCTGCCATGCTCCTGCTTGCCCATGGGTCTCTCAAATTACCTCCGAGTGTGGGGTGGGAAGGAGAAGGGTAAAGCTGAGATGGACGCCTGGGAGGAAACGAGGGAGGAGAGCTGCAAACAGTGCATGCGTGGAGAGGAAGAGGAGGGTGTCAGAAGACATGGAGATACAGAGTATGGGTGTAATGGAGGGGATTTCAAAGGAGCTGGAGCACCGTAGGGGAGTAAAGAGCCAGAAGGAATACAGTGGATGAAAGCAGTGAAGAGGAGCGGGAAAAGCTGAGTGGTTGGGCTTCACAAACTTCACAACCAACAACGCGTACCTCACGGGGCTTTGGAGTGCTTTGTTTCAGGTCTCCTGCTCATCATACACGCTCCCTTCATGTTTGTCCTCTCCACCTTTCAAAGTGTGCTCAGTGGTTTCAAGCTACTCCCCAGGTCCTTCCCCAGCTCCTCTCCAGGGTTCCACGCTTGTACCTGCAAACACAGGAGGATAAAGGAGAGGGAAGCAGTATGCAATATGGTGCACCAAATGCAGTGTGGGGATCTGGGCTCTGGACGTGGAAAAGTTTGCTGTTTTGTGTGTGGAGGGGTGTGAACTGAAGAAGATTGGAAGTTCCAAGTTCCAAAGAAGTTCCAAAACTTTGCTTAGAGGGAATTAAATTTCCCTAATTTCCTCTCAGGAAGTAGAGAAGCAGAGAGTGGCTGAAAGCAAGCACGGAAACCCTGGAGATGACAGAACTGTGTTGCACACGCTGTTTGCAATGCGACTTCAGCTCTGCCCTCTGGGCATGGTGCTGCAGCAGGGCCCTCACCCACACACCGGGACCCTCACCTGTGCACCAGGACCCCCCCTCACCCACCATTGCGGGAGCATGGAGGACTCCTGGACAAAGTCTATCATCTCGCTTGCTGTGGCAAACCTCAGGGAAAGGTCACACACAGCAAACAGGCGCAAGCTAGGCTTGGCCTACGTTCAAGTGCTGAGCCTAGACGCATCACCCTAAAAGTTTTTGTGACTTTTCCCTTTCTATACAGAGTCCTTCTGCCAGATGGCCTTGCTTACCTCTCCCAATGACCAGGAGATCACACTGATGTACACCACCAGGCTGTGGACAATTCCTGCAGCAAGAGATTACTACGGGCGCATCGGCCAAACCTCTGTCGGCAAACCAAATAACCTACACTCCATCTCTCAACATAGACCTTGCACTGTATCATGATACCAGCTTTTCCAAGCTGCTCCAGCAGATAATCAATACAGCTACAGTCAACACAGTTAATACACTCAGAATAGATGCAGATAAGTGCTGGATTTCCAATTTGTTGTCTGTGATTCTAATAATAGCACACCCAAAGAGAGTGTCTCGGGTCTGTTTATTAGGGTCCTCATTTTTTGCTGTGCCGTTCCCAGGAGCTAATGCCAGCAGGATGCAGTCAAGACTGTGGTGGGGAGGGATATTTCTTTTAGTGTTTCATTGCTGACTTCTCAGACATTGCAGTCCTGTGAATATCAGAGTTTTCTAGAAGAGCAAGGAGTCACCACGCTACCTGTGCAGCAACAAATGTTCCGAGCGCTAAGTAGTGGTGAAAGAAGACAGTTCAGTGCACGCAGTGCTTTACGGTCAAGTATAGGAGAGCATGCTGTACACAAGGAGATTACAGTCTAAATGAGGGACCATACAAAGAAGAACAATTAGAAAAGGGGAGGGTGGATGGACAAGGTAAGTTACCAAATTTAACTGTAGGTGGAACAGACACATCTTGCTATTTTCAGCTTTTTAAATCAAATTGGCATCCTGTGTTTAAAGACTAATGGGAATTACTGCAGAAGGTTCAGTCCTGGAAGAAGAACTGGGAGATTTTCAGTCTGGATAGGCTGCATGACACATGGGTTTAGGGGTATTAGAAGCTACACAGGCATCAGAGAGCACGAGCAAGTGGCTGTGTCTAGCCCCAGGTAAAGGAGGATGTCTTTTTTCCCATGCGAGGGAGGGCTACCCTCACAACTCGAAGTCCAAAGGGAAATTTCTGGTCTGCACAGAGTGCAAGGAGTCTGAGGGATGGGGGATTTATCTGGAATTTAACGGAAGCAAAATCATGATCAGCGATGGCACTACCAAAGCACTGGCAAACTGGTAACACAGTGAAAGGCATCAGTCCTGCATCCCACCTAACCAAACATGTCCCAGGACTGAACCGGACTTCCCAAAGCTTTGTCTATGCCACACACAAAATGTTGAATGATGTGGTGTAGCATCATGAAATAGTCACACAGTTTCTGATGGGAGACCCCTATGCAGCAGCCTTGGATATGATGTCCCAGGCTTTAGCGTATTTCAGGCTGGGTTTGCTTCTGCCAACGTCCCCAACAATTTTATCATACACGCACATCACTGTTCCATCGCAGCATCATCTAGGATAGAAAGCCCTTTGCAGTTTTACTTCTACCTCCACTGCATTGTAGCTCAAAATCTCAGAGAGGCCATTTTGGCCAAACTCAACCAAGAGCTAAATCTGTTTTATACCACAGGTAAATCCAGCCTGCTTCCCCTCTTTCTTTTTGCATAAAACCTTGCAGCACAGATGCCCTGCTCATACCTGTGCAGGGGCAGAGATGGAGACAGAGGACAAAGTTACCTTCTGGCCAACGTGACAGGGGCTTTCTGCCTTTTGTAAGTGAAATGAAGGGGCTTGAAGGCTGAATCGTTGAAGCTGAGTAACAGTGGCTGTAGGCCTGGTCCTCCCCTGTGTGGTTACTGGAGGAGGTGCTCCCTGTGACACAGCGCTGGTTCTTTTTCTTTCTGCCTGGCTTTTTTTTCCCTCCCCCTTGCCATCAAAGAGAGGAAAGGGAGGCAGGAAATAATCCAGGGAGCGGGATCAGATTTGCCCTCTGCAACCCTGCCTCTTATTGCAGTGCAGTCTGTAATGACTGATGGAATTGCCCTCGACTGCGTACGCCGGCCGGTCCCAGCCCGCGACAGGTGAAGGTCTGACTGCGATGCCCTGACAGTTGGAGGGGAAAGGTTGTGGCAGACGGGTACGGGCTCGCAGGGCAGGCAGAAGTGAGGATTTCTTACCCGTACCTGATGTCGCTTAGGACCATCCTGACCACTTCGCTTTGCCAAATTTGTCCTTGGCTGAACTCCATTGCAGTCACTGGAGTTACAGGCAGTGAGCTGCACATTTTGACTCATACCCTGTGAAGTTATAAACTGACTCCCAGCACATTTGGCTCCATTTTGGACTGAGAAGATAGGACTCTAAAAAGCCAATAAAACAACTATTTACTGTGAGGTGGCCAGCCAGAAAAGCTTCTGCTCATCTCATATTTTCTTTTATCCATTGTATTGGGAAATCTGTTTGAAAGCAAGACTTCGCAGTGGTCATTAGCAGTTCCTATTCCTTTAATTCATCAGAGCACTCGCAGGCACCTGAGGAGACCACAGCAGAGCTGGGCTAAAGCATCCTCAGGGGTCCAGGCTCCCTGTTCAGTTCTCAACCCTCCTCTCTTCCCTCTACACTGATTGCCCTTCGGCGCAACCCCCCCAAACCCCGACAAGGTGCTGTGGGGCAGGAAGAGACAGCAGAAGCTGGGGAACTTACCGTGGTGAGGACGGGTTCAGTCACACCAGGCTAGGAGATGGAGGTGGATGTCGAGTTGGCTTAGAAATAAATATTCTGCGTGTAAATATTCTTCATAGCCGTTAGCCTCCTCTCCCATCTCGCCTAGCGGAGGAATTAAAAACGTTTGGCAGCTGAGCGCATTTGCTACAAACCCTTAAAAAAAACCCAACAAAGCATCCCCAGAGCCAGCTAAGGCTGGAGCCTGTGACTATCACTAACACCCCTCCGGCTTTAGCGTTGCTGCTGTCGCTTTCAGTGGAGTTTGGGAGCAGAATTAGGCTCCCCGACTCTCCTCCCGCCAAAGCTCCCCCACTTCAAGCAGCAGAGAGCCCCAAAGAAGCCACAGGTGCATTTTTCAGGCCCCCATCTCTCCCCCCCTCCTCTCTATTTCCCTGTAGACAAGCCCCACGGCCAAACTCCCCGTGTGTTCTCCAGCAGCATTAACTTATGCACACACCATTCACCAATCGTGCGGCATTTTTTGTCAATGAAGGCACATTTTATGAATTAGAAGAGCACATGCCCCCTTGTGGCATGACTCCGCTCCCTGCTCCGAGCCGCCAGCCCCCTCCGCACCCCCGGGGGGCCGGGGAAAGGTTGGGGGGGGCACTCCGGCGAGGAGAGGCTTCGTGGAAACCTGCACATGGGTTAAAAATAGCCCACAGCACCCGGAGAGACATGGTCGGAGTAGGTGAATGATGAGCTGAAAGGACAGCGCGCGAGGGGAAAAGAAAAAAGAAGAAGGAAAAAAAAGCAGTTGCTTGAGGAGTAAAGGGATATTTATTTCTGTGGGGTTTTAAAAAGGGTTTAGCTAATTGAATCGAACTGAAAAGCGAGGCGGCTGACACAAGTGCAGAATGCAGCCCCCTCTTCATCCATGGAGCAGGTACAGCACAGCAAATGGCTTCTGCCTGACCTATATGGCTCAGACACTCCCTGGAGAAAAATGAGCGGAGCTGATTCTTCGCACTTTTCTCTCCTCACCCCTCCCAGTCCCTAACACAGGATTTTCTGGGGTTGGCTACGGTAGCAGTTTAATTATGAGAACCAGTTTTTACTGAGAACCGAAATGAACCCTATGACCTAACGCACAGAGAGACTTCTGAGAGGAGCCGGGTACAACACTTTGATTTGGGAAATACAAGACCAAAGCACACCCACCAGAGAAGAAGAGGCAAGACCAATAGTGCAGAACCCACCCGTGGACCCCATTTACAATCAGGGTCATATCCTGCAGTTGTTACTCAGGCAAAACCCAAGGAGACAGAAGCCAGAACAAACCTCCCAAAGCCGGTGACAGCCCTGGCGTCACAGGTTATGGGATTGCTGTCCCCAAAATTGTGGCTGGGGTTAAGAACTGGGAATGCCGGGGCTCCGATCCCAGCTATCACACCACTCCTTTCCTAGGCAAGTCTCTGCAAAATGAGTAGTTAGTTCTCCACCTCCTGGGGGCTATGTGGCTGAATTATTGATGGTAGAAGGTGAAAAGCAATAAACAAGAAATCAACCAAATTGCTAGCATGAGGGAAGAACAGGTATTAATATAATTACGAAAAATAAAATCTTTGCTCCTGCAAATGTGGGAAGGAGCGCAGTCTCATGGTTACCGGAGACAGGGAGAGGCAGGACTCCCGGGATGCAACACCAGCGTGTGCATGGCAGCTTGTTAGGCTCAGACTAAATGCTCAGGTCGGTTTGGTCTTTACTTGCGGTTGCATGTGCTTTGGTCGGGGACTTCCTTGTTACTTTGGGGGGAGCGTCTAGCACTGTGGGGCCAATGGGCAATATTGTGAAGAGATAGGATGCTAGACATAAAATACATGCACACACACTTGTGCATAGGTATATTTGTGACCCCCCTTCCTGCATAAGTGTCTGTCTACATCGTGAAAAAACATTTTGGGGTTGGCACCTTACCTTCATGTCTGTACGCACAAGGACCTCGATCATGATTAGGGCCTCTGAGAACGGACATAATAAGAGTTTAAAAATACACACGGTAGTGGGTGTTATGAGTGACCTTTGTTTCTTCTGCCTTCGACAGAAAGCCTTGTTTTTCAGCAAGCCTTACACAGTCTTATATAGCTTGTGGGATTTTTTTACTTCATGTGGCTGTCAGTTTAAAATGCTCAGGTGGAATATTTAACTTGAATGCTTTCCACCTTCTCCTCTCGCTCTTTGCATGAACCAACACAGGTTTCTTCTGAGTGAGCAGACTGTCTCTAATAAAAACTATGGCAGCTAAATCTGGGATTGCTGTGCATGCTCCTTCACAGGTCTTGGTTCAAAATATTCAGTCTTGCAGAGAAAGCCCCTTCACACACGGGGAGATCTAGAGCAGCCAGTAAACTAGATCATCTCCCTTTCCTCCTCAGGAATGCAGAAGAAGCAAGCAGCTTACTAAGATGTCTTTCTTGGGGCCAGGGGCCAGCTCCCCTGGCTCCCCAAAAGAGAAGGGGAGTCAGCACTTAGAGAAAAAATTGTAACTGCCACCTGTACACAGGAGAAAATTACTGGGACTGCAACCCAAATTTCTCCTCTATGCTTTTCAAAGGTACAACACACAAGATGCTATCCAGGAGAAGACAAAGATGCATTTGCTCTGCTGGATTTGGAGCTCCTGTTAGAGACGTCTGGAGGGTTACTCCAGTTAGCAAAAGCATCCTAAGGATCCAGTATAGCCCAACATGTGTTTGGTGCTCCGTGCTACAGAAGAATCTACTCTGCTAAGTCCCTTGTCTCATGCCCACTAAATTAATGAGGAGGTTAATACAAAGATGCCTCTGCTGAGATACAATTCCTTCTCGTGTTGCTGGTACCCCTCCCTGCCTCGTTTGCCAACAGAAATGGGTGTGTAGGAGAGAGGTCTAGGGATTTTTCCCCTCTCTTGCCCAGAGGGCAATAACCTGCCCCTTTGAAGGAAAGAGCATCTTTTCCCCTGGATTTCCTACTGGCCAGGCCTGAGCCCCTATCAGACTGACCTGCTGCAACAGGAGCTGGGAGGGCTCAGGGCTAATCCTGAAGGGTGCTGGAAGCTCCCATCAGTGCTGGTTGTTTGCTGGGGAGAGGTCTAGCCCTGCCACTGCTGCCCACTGCCACTTCCAGTTCAGAGGGTTGTTCGTTCTTGCTCCCCACATTTGCTCCAGTGTGGACCAGGGACCTGGTCCCCTCTTTGGTTCCCCCAGGATGGCTGAGATGAAAGTCCTTGCCCACCCATGCTGGGGCAAAGGTGCTCTGAAGAGGAAATTGGCTTTCCCCTGCCCTCGTCCCTGGCACACCTGGTAGTGCCCGAGGGGGTGAAGCTCTCCGGGTCTTTGCATTGATGCAGCCTTAAACCAGGGGTGGGAGGAAGCTGGCTGGCGATGGGCTGCAGAGCTCTTTGTAGCGGCATTGTTTCCGCACGCTAGAAATGATGAATCCAGGTGGTTCATTCATTTTGGACCCAGTGTTAGAAGAGCGGATGGTAAGAAAGTGCCATGTAAACTGGCCAAAGGTACGAGTACGGGAGGATAAAACCATGCTATCCATTACCCTGGTGTAAACCCCAGCGGGGTTGGAGGAGTCGTATTGCCACAGCTACACCAGCCCACCGCCAGCCAGAACTGTACTGTGGATTTTTCCTCCCCTCCTTTTCGGCTCTGTGTCACAGTGGGGATGTGACTGTTGGAGTCAGGTGGGGCAGGCAACCCGTCATGGCTTGGGAACGAAGGCAGGCAGGGGCACCGAGCACCGGGGAGGTGGGCTGCAGTAAGGTGGGGGTCTGCGGCGGGGAGCATTTCCTACCCTGCTGCCGGATAACTACATTTACCTTGGGGATCTCCGGGGTTTGTAATGGGGTTGTTTGGAGCTTATTCACCCCCCCACCCCCCCCCAGCACATAGGGCTTATGTGCCTGTGTTTAAATATAGAGTCAAGCTCGCCAAGTCCCCAGTTTTAGGGAGGAGGGTGGCTCGGCAGAGCGCAGCTCACTCTGCCCCAGCCCGTGGGGTGCCGCAGGGACGTGGAGGTGACCGTGCTGCTGATGTGACCCCGTGTCCTGGGGAAAGGGTGGGATGCGTGCTGGCACCATGCTGGTTTGGTGTGTGTGTGTGTGGGGGGGCTCACGTGGAGCCGATCCCACAAGGTGGTGGTGTGTGGGTGTGCGGGGGCATGAGGAGGTGAGGGGGGCTACTGGCAAGGCCTCCCCCCGGGCTCCGGCCACCCGGAGGGAGCACGGGGCTGGGGTACAGCTAAGCTGTGCTGAATCCCCTTTAAAAATCTGCAGTTTGGTGTCTTACTGGGTTTTATTTCTCTCTCTTGTTCCTCTCTCGCCCTGGAGTTCTGTAGTAGCCCTGAATTAGCATGTCACGTGTAAGGCATGTGGAAATGAATCAGGGGCATGTGAGGAGGAGGAGGACGCCTGTGTCTGTGTTTGCATCCAAGGATCTCCTCTCACTCTGTGTTTGCGTAGGTGTCTAGCTCCCTTCTCCCCCCCTCCCATCCCTGCCTGCCTCTCTCTCCCTGCCTCCCTCTCATCCCTCCATCTGGCCAGCCCAGCTCTCCCTGCCAGCTCAAGCAATACCTCAAGCAGAAACTGCAGCTTTTTCCCTGCACCCCGTTAGGAAAATAGAGGGGGGGGCCCCTACACTCTGGACATGTACCCAGGGGAGAGCACGCACGCACCCTCCCGAATGCGAGCTCCCTTTCCTGCTCCCCCCCTTCCCCAGATTTTTGCTCCTTAGTCAGCACCTCAAGCCCTGCAGACTGCACCAAGGGCAAGCTTATTAACGCTAACAACAACAAAACACAGCCGCCAACCAAGCCCCAGAGCCTGCCTGTTATTGGGTGGGTTGCCCTCACCCCCTTTTAGGCAACTGCCACCAGCACGCGTCTGCACATAAAGCCAGGAATGAATCAAACCCACCCACGGGCAGGGAGGGGAAATGTCCCCGGTGGGTTGCGGGGAGCAGGCAGGACCCCCGGGGAAGACGGGCCAGGCGCGGCAGGGGGGAGCGAAGGCTCAGCTCGGCGAGAGCTGAAGGGGCTGGGGAGGAGGCACCGAGACCCTCTTGGGGGGGTTACCGCACACGTACCATGGCTCTGCTCCAGCCAAGGTCAGAGCCTGGCACCCCGAAACAGGGAAGATGCCGGTGAAGGGGTGGGGAGTGCACCCTGCACCCGGTCCCCTGCAGCAATGGGCCGCACAAGCCCAGAACCCCCCAGTCCCAGTTACAAGTCCCACTGGACCAGCCGCCCCCTCCCCACAGGACAATCTCCAGTACTGCTCTTTTTTTTAAACTCTCCCCCTGTACTGGGTGAGATGGGATGTTTCTGCATCCTCCAAACCCACTTCCCAAGAGGCAGCTCTCAAGCACTCCCAGATCCCAGGCAAGGGGTGCTTGCCCCCAAACGGTTTCATTCAAAGCCCCCATCCTAACCAGGGAATAGCTGCCTGCCATCTCCCTCCTCGAATCTCTCCCCAAACAATTTTTTGACGCTTCCAGCTTCCGTCCACTGCCAAGCATCTGAGGGGGCTCCCCTCGTCCGCCTGCCCTCCGCTCTTCCCCACCTTGCACGCCGTGCCCCCCCCCAGCTTCTCATACCTCCTCTGCTCCGCTCCCCTTCCCTCCTTGCTTTCCAGGCTTTCCCCTGCCCTCCTCTCCTTGCCCCGGGGACCCTGAGGTCTGCCCTGCCCCATGGCCTGCCCTGTCCCGCCCCCCCCCCGGGGACTTCTGCTGCTGCTGCTGCTGCTGCTGCTGGCAAGGTGCAGCCTAGTGTGGCGAGAGGCTATAAATAGCTCTGTAAGCTCCGCTCTCATTGACACCGTTTGGACAGAGGATGGAAAAATAAACAAAGGAAACTCCGTTCGAGCCGGGCTCCAAGCGGCAGCCACATTCCTCATGCTAAATAATAACAGATTTTCCACCAAGTGTGTGGGTAATATACGGATCGGCATAGGGGGGAGAGCGAGCGAGCGAGCAGGAATCAAAACAAATTATACACACCCAGTGCGTGTCAATATTTTGGTCCTTCTTATTATGCCCTGTAGTAGTTAAGCACACGCAGATTGCCTATATTTAGAAAAGGGTATATTTTTAAGTACTCCGAGATGGAGATTGTTTCCATTAATAATGGTGGAGCACATTGGAGGAGGCAGACCTGGCGAGGAGCTGTCGAACGTTGCTTTAGTGACATATAGAGGCCTGAGAGATAAAGGACAGGGCAGGAGCAGAACAAATATTTTGAAATCAAGCAGTGATTACCCTGAAGTTTGCAGTTGTGTTGCTATTTTTACACAGGGGGCTGTTTGCACTGGGAGATTATTCACAGTTCCCTGGTGCAGAGACTCAGGCAGTGGGAGAAGAATTATATTATCGGGGGGTTATTTTATTTTCTGTTTTTTCCTTTTTTTAATTGAGGACAGAACATACACTGCAGCAGAAAGGTTCAGCTCGGAATGGCTCAAAGCAGGGATGGCCACACAAAAAAGTAGCATTTGTTACCCGATTCTGGGATGCTAACTCAGCTTGGCTTAGGAAGGGCAGTGCCTGCATTTTAACACACCCAATACCCCCCCCATCCCCTTTTCCCCCATCCTGTCCTTCCCAGAATAACCTCTCCCAATCTCAGGATTCCTACGGGGATTTTAATAGTGAATTTTCATCTATGTTATGGGAGGAGGCAAACAACCAAATGAGGTCTGCACCATAACATGCTAGGAGCTATACGTGCCTGGTATTGACTGCCCAAGAAGCTTAATATGCGAAAAGAAGAGAAAGAGAAGGAAAACTAAATAATAAAGACAAAAGGAAAAAAAAACTTTACACTTACTTTATAGCTGGGTAAATGAAAGTTGGGTGACTCACCCAAGGCCATAGAGGGAGTCTGTGGCATTGCCGGAACGCAAAGCTGGCTTTTCCATCTTAGTGCAACACCCTTCACATGATCAAGAATATTCTTCAATTTTTTTTCTCCTAGGTGTTTCTGCTTAGCTATTTCACAGGCAGGGTGGTTTACGGAAGCAGAAATCCCAGTAATTTTCCTATTAGTCTCCTGGGGAGGGACACATACCAGTTGGAGCCACCCTCCCCAGCCGAGGCCCAGCATGGTGGGGGGGTCACACCCCAAGCGGTGTTCCAGCCCCCCTGGGTGCCCCTGGGGAGCGGGCAGGGGCATCCAGGGTTCTGCTGAGCGAAGTCGGCCCTGGCCCAAATGTCTCTCGCCCCTGGGGAGGTGAAGGCAGAGGAGGCTCCAGCCTCCAGACACCCGGCGTGGGGGGCTTTAGCTCTTCCCCCAGGGGGGTGTCCTGGTGACGTGGGGGAAATCCACTGCTGAAGGGCCACGACCTGTCCCCCATCCCCATCTCCTGGTCAGGGCTCAGCCCCACTCCCTGGCCACACCAGGTGGGGATGGTCGTCTTCCTCTGTGGCCTCCTAGGAGGGAGCTAGCCTTCACCAGCTATGGCAGTTACTTAATTATCAGATCTGCACATGCAAATACACCCCTACCTCCTGGAAAAAAAAAACATTCAGGCACCAAGTTTTGCCCACACTTGCGTGCAGAGAGAACAGATGTGGCCTGACAGGTAGGAAAGTGCTGGGAGCAGATGCTCCTCAAGCTTTCTCTTGCTTCTGCCATGGTCTGACCTGGGTAAGCCGTGCTACCTTACCTCGCAGGATAGAGCAGGAGTAGCTGGGGAAGCCATGGGGTGAGATTAATCAGTGAATTGTAAATGGTTCTGAACTCTAAGTAGATGAAAGTTAGTTGACGGAGGATGCTGAAAAGTTTGGGAACGTGAGGGAGCTCCCAACTGGAGGCTTTCTTAACCTGCCCTGCACACACACACGCCACGCCGCCAGGAAAGGACAGAGCCCTTCCCCTTCCTCAACTGGTCTTCACCAACATCAGGGCGAACCTCAAGCTGTCAGCTCACTTGTGAGGATCTCGGTGGTTTTTTGGTTTTGTTATTTTTTATCTTGGAGTGCTCAGCCCACATATTTGAGCTTTTCCCTCACAACTTTCTTACAAACAGATATAGTGAGAGGCAACAGAACCGAGCTGCCTCCTTTCCCCAGAGGGAGAGGGGTGGATAGAGGTGGGCATTTCAGGCTAAGCCTACTACACTTGCTGAAAAAACTTCCCTTTAAATATACGCGTGGAGTTCAAATCTATCTTCAGCTAAACCTTTGAATGAAAAATAAGTTGACAGCCTCATTCCACCCGTCTGATGCACAGGCGGCACACCCCACACGCACGAGCTAGGGATTTGGGGGAGAAACAGCGGAGGGATTCCCATTAAGGAAACCCCACTCACTGTCTGCTCGGGTAAGACGCGGGGGAGGGCTCCTCTCCTTCCCAGCACTATGAACATGAGATCAGTTGCCTCATGGTTGCATAAATTCCCTCGCTCATTTGGGAATTCACGCGTTACTCCCATTTAGAGCCACCAAGAGGACACCCCACCTTTTGGGGATTAAGGGCTGAGGAGTGCAGCTCGAGCGATGGAATTGGGCACATGCTCCCACTGTCCGTCCAGCACCTTCTGCAAACTCTTCCCTTTTCCAGGCTTTCCTCCCCAAGGGAAATGTCTGCTTTGCCTGGGGCTGGAGGTGGGGGTGAGTTTGCATGTGTGCTGTGGGAAACCCCCCTCCAGGAGTGGAGCCACAACCCAGGAACCAAATGGATTTGACCTTTTAGCACAACATGGCTGCCACGTCAACGCGCTGGTAAAGACCAGCGTAGAGTAGAAGACCAGCTATTTCTGGAAAACTAATCTTGCCCTCGCAACCTCCCTCTAGTCTGGTCCTTGGCAGCAGAGGGTGGGATGAGGTGGACCCTGATCTCAATTATGGCAGGGTACCAACTTTTGCATTTGTGATATAACTGTATCTACACAATCAGAGGTTTGGAAGTACACTAATTGACTACAAGCTCTCTTCCCAATGAAGGCTCATCAAGCTAATGGTGGTGGAAACTGCTCTAAGGGGGTTGTCACAGAGCAGCAGAGCTGCAGGGCACCTGTATTGCTTATGTAATCCATCCCGCTAGTTAGAGCAGCATCAACCGTAACCGACGTCATTCCTGATAGATGTCAGTTCAACCTTTTTAAAGGCTTCACCGATAACCATTACACCCCAATCTCCGTTTCACAGGGGACCTCTCTACGCTGCAGAGAGCAGGTGCAATGGTTCAGCTTTGGCCACGCTCATGTCCCCAGATGGAGAACCTGGATGGGACTGGCCAAGGTCTGTGGTCACACCACGTAAAAGGGACTTTGAGGCCGTGCATTGGATTGTTAGTCCTGGCAGGCGGCAACCAGCTTCCCCATTAGCCCAGAAACATTAAGGCAAGCGTAGGTTGAACCTGCACTGCAGAGCCATTGGAGTTGTGCGCAGTACAACTATGAGAGGCAGAGACCCGGGTACCTACTTATTACTTCATTTGAAAACATTCTTGGGATCATAAAAATCAAATGAGGGTGTAAAGGCAACGAAGAGAAATACAGCTATGGAAGACAGCTCTAAGGAAGACTCGCACTAGGAGGCTGAGGTGTAGGATGACTCTTACCCGAGCACGAGGACTAAGATTTCTATTGGCCTTGATGACAATAAGCCTCTAGCTGACAAAGCAGGCTGCTGTAATGCTCTGATATATCTACAGGGACAGTGGCACCATGCCAGCTGGGTGCTTTATTCATACTTTGCTACTCTTATAAAGATAGGCTCAAGTGACTCATATGTCACTGGCCACACACCATACATTTAAACTCATTGTCATGGATTTGATTTCTGGGGGTTAGGCTGTCTTTGTTTTTTATTTTTTTTTAATATTAATTCCTTTCCCTCTGCTCTTCTCAATTTAATTATGGCTGTGTAATCTGGAGATCTGTAAGGCTCTAGCATGAGGTCTCTGGCTATCAAGTTTTCATGTTCACAATTAGCAAATGGAGACAAGAAGAGCAGCCCTGGAAGAAAGGGGTTTTAACTTAAGATCCTTAAGAGGATCTGTGGTGCTGTGGTCTTATCACGAACAGGAGAGCCACGGATGAGGAAGGTTTTAGGTTTCGAGCCCAAGTTTCAGGACACTTAAACCAATATGAAAACCAGTCTTTGTTAGACTTTCTAGAGGTAGATAAATGTTAGGCAATTAGGAGCACTAAAGGGGTTTTAAGCCTTCCTCTGTAGCATTCAAGAAACGTTGAACCACACTGATGTCTGCTTGATCTTAGCTGAGAAGTTCTCATTTCTGGTCAAATGCCCCTGAACAGTGGCTTTTGAGCAACATGAGCCTGAAATTAGTGGTTTTTTTCACATTCAGATTGTCAGCTGCTGCTTTCTGTCCCTCTTTTCTCCCCTGTCCCATGCCACAATACCCTCAGGGACTTCTCTCTCAAACCTTTGCACTTGCTCCTGGACAGATCCTCATGGAGGGCAAGGGCCTTAGGCACAGTCAAGAGGAAGACAAGAGGCTTGGAAAAGTCCAGGATGTCACCTATGGCACTTCCCCCAACACTTCTATGTTGTGCTGATGTTTGGAGAGCACAAACACATTAAACACAAGGCAAACTGATTAGCAAGACCAACCAGAAACTTGCTGGCATGCTTTTGAATTCAGTATCGGTCCACTATACTTTTCATACCATGTAAACACCTGAACGTCTTGTACCACATCCCTGCAACGCTAGCAAGGCATCTTCAACCTCGTGTTATCTCATTTTAGGATGAACTCAAAGTATAGATCCAGAATGGTACCATCCCAGAATTAAGGAAAGTAGAGGTGATGTTTGGGGAAAAGATACCGATCAAGCAATTAGATACAGCTCGTGAACATTTTCCAGTTCTAGAACAGACGTCCAGACATGAGGAATTCCCTACCATAAATCCCTCCTTCCCAAGAAGCCATTTCCCCCCTTTCTTTTGAGGAAGAAATTTTAATTTCTTTTTTGCAATTTTCTTTAAGTGCAGCAGAGTGAAAACTAGTAAATATTTTACACTTGGGTTTCTCAAGGAAAACATCATACCTGTTATGACCTACTTGCCTCCAGGGATCTCCCCCCTGTCACGGGAGTTCCACCGCCATCTCAGATGCTATGGAGCCTCTTGCTCAGGTCCTGTGCTGTACCATGGTAACTGGTTATCAGGGAAAGAGAGAGCCGACGTCTACACATCTCCCATGCAGATACCAGTCAGGCACGCCAAGACACTAGTTGTGTCCAGTCAGATCCAAAAGTAAAAAAAAAAGAGAACTCAAAATTTGTGGATTATGGTGAGAAGGACAAGCTCATTTAGGCAATGCTATGCCTTAATTGTCATGGCAATGGAAAAATTCTTCTACACTGTTCCCAATATTTCTTGCTGCAGCCACAGCTGAGACCGGCTATGGGCTGTATCCCTCTGCAGGTGGTCCCGTGGCGAGACTGAATTGCCCACAGATGCAGGGGGAAAAAAAATGGAATAGGAGTATGTGGTACATCGGGGAAAACATCAGACCTTCTCACTGTGTTGAAACATGGGACAGATGCAGTGACACAGTACCTGAAGCAAGTCATTTCTGTGTAATTCCCTCCTCAGCGATGATGCTCCATTATAGAAATGAAGGATAATGCAGATATCCAAAAGCGTGAATCTCCTAGCCCAGCTTTCTAAATGGCAGTCTCCTACAAAGGCAGGCAAGGGTCTGGAGGCTTGCAGGCTACATGCCCCTCCACCCCAACGTGGTACCAAGGATGGCAAGAAGATGGAGGATGCTGTTGCACGTTTGATACTGCAGTGGTCTGGCACTGCAGGTTTGGGAAAAGGAGGAAACCTGACTCGAAGGTTAAAGTCAATACTGAGAATCCCACCTCCTAATTTCTGTTCCAGGTACTGCCTGTAAGGTGGCTTTACACAAGCCCCCCCTGTGGCTCACTGCCCCTCTTTGTATAAGGGGGTTAATAACACTAGCTATCTCCTAGATAGGGGTACCTGAGACTGAATGAAGCAGTGGCTGCAAAGGGCTTCAGGAACCTCAGTTAAGGGGTGAGGGTAGCAAAATATTAACTGGTTGGTCGTAGACATGCAATAGCCTCCCTTCTGCATATTTACTACAGGAAAGTGAAGGGGAAAATGACTCCAAGAGCTTCTCCTTTTCATTTTGCTTTAGACTTCTGCTGCCTATTTCTTGTGTCTGCTTCACAAGGGAAATTTCTTTGGATCTGTCATATAGGCAGAAAAAGCCTGGACCAGGGTCGTGGGGTTTTTTGGGGGGGGAGAGGCAACCGCAGATATGTACTAAGCCCGTACCTTTTAATCTCCCTATCTGGCTAGATTAAATACATTTATAGTACACAAAATGTGCTGCAAAGTAGAAACTAGAAGGCTGGCTTTGTTGGGCAGGAGAGAGTTAATCCCTATGGGGTGCTCATGTACGTCAGAGCAGGTTCCTGTCTGTGCAGTGCTCAGCTAGGATTGAGAGCTTTTGTTCCTTGTTGTTTTTCATGATTTCTTTGCATTTAATAGTGTTTGGATTTAAAAAAAAAAAAAATTTTAAAGAGCATTTCGAGCTGGCAAATGGGGGGCAGGTGGAGAACCCTGTAGCCTGCAGTTCCCTATGCACCCTAAGATATTAAAGAACATCACGGACACAGGGCAGGACAAGTCTCCACCATGGCCATTGGCACGTGCGCTTCAGCCTTTAGCGCCTCTGCCACACCCTGCAGGGGCAAAATCCCAGTCCATCTCCCATCACCCCGGCCCCTTCCAGGGCTCTGAGCAGGAATTACGAACCGGTGGTGGGACACGAGGTGGGGATGCTCCCACCACCTCTCCAGCCTTGCTCCTCTACGTCTCCCAACAGCCAGGCGTTCCCCATCTTGGCAGGACCGGTGAGGAGCAGATAGATGAGAAACCCTGATGTTTCACTCCCAGGTCCTGAGCCAAGCCGGGCCCTGAGCGTGACTCTTCCATTGGATTTTTTTTTTTTTGACTCAATTTTCAATCGGTTTGGAAGAAAGCGGTGTCATCATTCTCCCAGTCTGGATTCAGCCCGAAAGGTTTGAAGCTTGACAGAGCCCGTGGTGGCTTCTGGTCTGAAGGACGGACATGTCAAGGTGCTGGGTAATGCCTCATGGATCTCCTCCGGAGACGGGAAAGGGGAGCAGGGAACTCCCTCAAATCCGCCGTCCCCTCAGCTCTGGGGAGGGAGCCTGCTGTGAGAAGCCTGGAGGGCAGGCAGAGGTGAGGTAGAGGACCTGAGGAGGGTCAACTTGAAAGAAAAGAGCGTGAAAAACACCCGTCTATAGATTAGCCCGGCTGTGACTAAAGGTGAGGGCCAAAATAACAAGCCGCGGCGAAAGGCGAGGGCACCGTGGGGCGAGACCCCCACAAAGGAGCGTTTCGGTGGGCTGCGAGGATGCCCGGGAGAAACCTCCCGCCGGGCAGACCCCTTCCCCTGCGGAATCGAGCGCTGAAACGGGTAAAACCCCCCCGCTCCCTCAAGAAATACCTCGCTGAGGGAACCGCCGGTAAGCCCGCACCTCGGTGACGGAGGGGGAGCGGGACCGGCCCTTCCCGCCTAGTCACCGACCCCCGAAGGGACCTACGAGCCAGATTTGGGGGACACGCTGAGGGACAGGGGTGTGTGGGAAGCT
Organism: Haliaeetus leucocephalus; assembly: GCF_000737465.1. Classification (NCBI taxonomy): domain Eukaryota; kingdom Metazoa; phylum Chordata; class Aves; order Accipitriformes; family Accipitridae; genus Haliaeetus; species Haliaeetus leucocephalus. The sequence goes on from NW_010973132.1 coordinate 5,808,020, forward strand.
GAGGCGGGGGGCAAAACCGACGGGAACCGAGGATCCCCGGTCGGGCCGTGCCCGCCTGTCAGGCGCTGCCCCGCCCGGCCCGGCTTTTCCCGCCGCCAAGCCGGGCTCCGGCTGCCACCTGCAGGCCATGGCGGGGGACGGCGCCTTCCCCTCGCCCCCGACCCTGCCCCGGGCTTCCACCGGGGCCGCGGCAGGAGGGGGTTTTGCCTCCCCGTCCCACAACCCCGGGGTCTCTGCGACACCACCCCCCCTCCCCTCAGCATGAAAGCCTTCTGCCCGGGGTGTGAGTTGAGCCCGAAGCTGAGGGGACTGGGGAGTCTTCGTCACCGCGTTGCCCCAGCCGCCATCGTTGCCTCAATGGTCCCGCGGGCAAAGCCCGGCCAAGGAAGAAATCCAAGGGAAAGGCAGAGAGCTGCCGGGACTCAGCGGTGAGGGGCTTCAACCCGGGGACTCGCTACCGGCGAAGCGACGGGGCCAAAGCTGGCACGCAGAGGCAGGCAGGGCAAAAACTGGGACCCGAGGAAGAGATGGCGGTGGCGACCAAGATGGCGGTGGCGACCAAGATGGCGGTGGCGACCAGAGGAGGGGGACAGGGAGCGCGACTGCAGGTCAGGAAACCTGGGGAGTCCCAGGCCAGCATGGAGCCACGAGGCCCTCACGTCACACGGATTCCCCAGGGAATATACTGGGGACAGGCTGTGGGTTAGGACAGGTGTACTGGGATGGGACAATTCTTACCTGCTCCTAGTAGGATGGACTATCAATCCAAGTCCAAATGCGTCCAGAGAGAAGGCAAGAATAATTTTGTCCTTGGCCACTTCTCATCTTTGCTTCAGCTGCCCATTCATTAACTTTTTTTTTTTTTTTTTTTAATCCTCCTAGGATCCTCCCTTACTCACAGCAAAGTGGCTGCTTCTCAGGGCTGCGGTGACCAGCTTTAGCTCCCAAGCACCCACATTTCTCTGCACCCCACTTTGTCCACGTCACGCAGCTTGGCCACCTCTGTGAGCACGAGGTACAGGGAGTAAGGCGATGACAGTGCTGGAGTGGTTCAGTATCAGTAATGGCTCTTTTCGTGGCATGGAGAAAGGCAGAAACACAGTAAGGGTGAGGGAGACGGGGGGATTGCCCCGCAAGCCACTGCTCACACCACTACCTGCTCCTCAGCCCCTTCGGCTACTAGGTGGGTGACAAGAGCACGGCTGGAGGGGACTGCGAAAGGCAGCAGACAGCCAGGCTGGCTCTCAGCCCCCAGGTGCTCTTCCCTCTTCTTCCTCCCACTCCTCCCACATTCCTCCAGCTGCTGGTGCTGCTCTTTCCTCCCACACAGCAGCTCTAAGAGGCTGGAGGAGACAGTAAGGAACAGGGGAAGCACTTAGAGGCTGACAGCTGCCACTGCCTGGTTTCTTTCCAGAGCCCCATCTTCCTTCGACCTTCACTGTCTCCTCCATTTGCTCAGAGCTGGCAGCAGTGCTCACAGAGGTGGCCGAGCTGCGTGACATGGACGAAGTGAGGTGCAGAGAAATGTGGGTGCTTGGGAGCTAAAGCTGGTCACCGCAGCCCTGAGAAGCAGCCACTTTGCTGTAAGGGAGGATCCTAGGAGGCTTAAAAAAAAAAAAAAAAAAAAAAAAAGAGTAAAAGTCATTGGTAGTCACCCCAAAATCAAGCTGTGCCAGCCAGGATCTATTTTGCTGGAGACCTTGGGAGTAATGGGCAAGCAAGGGTATGAGAGAGTAATCAGGGGTTGCTGGTGGCACTTCCAAGTGGAAGGCTCACGGGGATGACTTAATTTCCATCTTATCCTCTGTGCTCTTGTTGTTCATTCTACTAAATATCAACTTTTTAACTAATATTGTGAATTCATCCACACCTCTCATCCCCCTCTCAAACTTCCTGGTGCCACGCTGACAATATTAGAAAGTCTTGTTCTTCTTTTTCACTATCTTGAAGGGTTGCATGTTGAACAGACAAATCACAGTAACCTGATATGCTAGGACATGCTATCCAGACTGAAAGGACTACAGCTGCCACTCAATCATGAAAAAGGAGAAAAAAAAAAAAAAAAAAAAGGAAAAAAGGGCAGGGGGGAGAAGCTCAGGGCTAAGCCAGTAAATAAAAAGATGGAAAGAAAATAAAAACCTTGTCCCTGGATTCACATAGCTAATGGGCAGGCTCTACTCCTCTGCCTAGCACTGAGGAAGGTTGAAACTACAGTCAACGCAGAGGGGGTTTGTCTTGGCTTCTCTTCTGAAGAGTTTCTAAGGAAACTCCCACCCAGGTTTTGGGGTTTCCCCCCCCCCCTTTTTTTTTCTCTTGCAGATCCTCCAGTTGAAGAAAAAAAGCCTTGCCTACACTAAAATATGCCCCATTGTTTGTTCCTCTGGTCAAAATGACTTTGAAACATTTTAGGGGAAAGTGGCTCATAAGAAACGGTCTGGGTTTCTAAAAGCACAAAATATCCTGTTTATGAAAGGGGACACAGGGCCCTTTGTCAGGATACCAGCATCCATGCTGCACTGATCTGATCTGCTCCTGAGGAAATGCTGTCCCTCCTGCCTCAGCTGGAGAGGACTTCAGTCATGTTGTAGCCACCCAGTTTTTTAGGAGCTTTTTAGTGACTCTCCTGCTAAGGATGGCTATTGTATATGGGTGCAAGGGGGGTGTCGCTATAGAAATTTAAAGGAAGACCCACGTAAACCTACAGTGACAAGGATAAGAACTCTTGCAGAGCTCTCGCAACCTGATGTGCTGACCAAGCTGCTCCAAATAATTAAAATTGCCCTGTGATGATAGTCAGGAATTAATTAATTAGGGTTTGGAAGATCATTCAACTCACCTCTCTCAGTTCACTGAAAAAGACCGTAAGACCCTACTGTAATCAACAGATAACGCACAGATTACAAAGGTTTTAGTCCTAGTTTTCGTTATGGCCACCTAACAGTTAATAGAACTGGCTCAGTGAATGGATCAGTGATTTATTTTATACCCCATGGTCACAATTAACCATAGGGTTGTTTCTCATAGTGGTACAGCCATGCATTCATATGCTGGTATGCAAAGACATCGGTCTGGCAGGGCAGGCAATGTCATCTAGTACAAGGTCTTTCAGTAAGCGTTTGTTGTGACCCCACTGAGCTTGTATGGCCAGATGCACGATCATCAAATGGTCCCAAACAAGTCAGTGGGCTAAAAGCCAAACCAAGTCTAGTCAGGCCTCCGTTTAGTCAAAAGGGCATGTCTCAGGCAAGCACTTAATGGAAAAGGTGGCAGAGAACACCTGTTTGTGGTCTCTTCTAATACAAGAAGTAGGAAGCATCACATGGAACTAGCAGGTTCAAAACAAACTGATACCTCTTCACCAGAAACTAAACTGGACTCTGGAACTCCAAGCCACAGGTGATGACGGACACTAAAACGCCTACAATTTAGAAAACAGACCGACAAAATCACGGGAGAAGACTCCGCAGTACTGCACGGCCGCGTTCGAAGGGAGGGATGGCGGCACACCAGGATGTTGGCGCAGCAGAGATGAGCAGAGAGCTCTCAGGCACATCGTCCCAGGCTCCAGGACCTCCCTCAGCCCTGGGAGCCGGGAAGTTGCTCCGGGGGCTTTCGTCCCATGGCCCAGGGGATGTTTCTGCGCTTACGCCTGCACTGGCTGGGGAGGCTGGGCAGCTCTCATCCACCAAAGGCTACGAGGACATACAGCACATCTGAACATGCAGAGGACTAGGTGTCAATGTCAGGTGCCCCACCATCTGCAACGGTTTTGCAGCATCGACTCACGGCTTCTCAGATGTCCTTCTCCTTCTCCTCTGACTTCTCCAGACAACCAGAAGAAACCATCCACCCAGGCCACTTCTTTGTCCTTTTTACCTGGTCTGGTCCTACAGTCAGAAACTGTCTGTGATGCCACAAAAGCAGGACCCTTGGCTTCCTTGCTCTTACCTGGAGCTTTCTCTCCCTCCTCCAAGAGTCTCACCACTAAAGCCTGGTTTCTTTTCCCTGTTCCTGGAGAATGTGGTTTCCTACCTTAGCTCCTAGCATGACAGTTGGATAAAACTGGCTTCCTCCATCCATTTATTTTGTTTGTATTGCATCTGCCCACAATTTAGTGTCTCTTAATGACTTTTAAATGTTACTTTGCTCCTCAGCATATGGATCACAAGACAGGGTACAGCAAAAGGCACTCATAAGACATAGTGGTAACTCATGCTGTCATACTGTAATCTGTAACACCTGCAGCTCTAGGAAATAATTTCTTTTTTTAAAAAAACAACAGTAGCATTACACAATTATAGAGAGAAGACAAGATTAGATTTAGATCAAAAAGAAGAACAGCCAAAAATTCAGGTCAAAAGTTTTGCATTAAATTGTCCTAGAACGAGGACCGCTTGATTTGGCAGAGTACTGTCTTCTCAGAGAAATGTGGATTGCTCGGCTTTTAAAACCAGCAGCAGTGTTACCATGGTCGGACCGCAGACAGCAGGTTTGACTGAACAGCCGTCTGATCCCTGGCCACAGAATGAGCTCCACAGACAAAATCTGTAACCACTGAAAGTCTACTATGGGCCGATGTCTGGGGCTGTACACCCTTCAGAGCAGAGACTGGCTCTTCCGTGAAACACCTGGCATGCTGTGGGCACAAATAAATATAAATAGCAAAACTCTGTTAGACTAGTAATAACCCAATTCGGAAGGACTGAACATGGAAGGAGCAGCCTGAAACCAAATTAAAGAAAAAACCTCAACAAATCAAAACACCTACCTTAAGGCCATCCCCCGAGATTATAAATACCACAAAGCTAACTCACACTCACCTGTATTTGAAACTGTTCCTTCTGTGGCACTGTCATTGCACCTCCTCTGGGACTATTGAGCTCAGTTACTGTTATTTTTGCTCTGGAACCCAGAAGCAGATCATTAGGTTTAAAAGGTTAAAAAATCAACTACTTAGAAAAGTTCGAAGGGCTGGTTTTCTTAAGTGGTCAGCCTTATCAAAACACTGCTGTTCCTAATCAATCCTGAACTTTTCAACAGTTAAAAATGAGAAAAACTTAAAGTACGAGAACCATCTCAATTCATTCAGTTTTTCACTTTCTTAATATTATAGGTACAGAATATAGGTTGTATCACTCTTGTGCAGATTCCCTAAAAATAATAATAAAAATAAATTGCCTTTAAGCTCACTGCTTGTCCTTTCCTAGTAATCATTCGCAGGACAACCTTCTGTTGGCTCTCACAGGTGACCAGCCATCAGACTTCACTAAGATGACCATAAATTGACAGGAAAGCTTCAAAAGCCTCGGTGTTCACAGACCCATTTGCTTTGTTCGAATCAATACTGGTGCACTTGAGTACATTCAGCAAATTATGAGGCAAAAAAAAAAATAAATCAACAAATGCAACCGCACAATTGACAAACCTTACTCTTTGGGGACATTTCTTTCAAGAGAGTCTCGGTGACCCAAACATGGCCAGCTGGTCCTCTAAGAAATCAAGGCAACCTGCAGCTCTCCAGAAGGATACCTCTAAGTGATGCTTGAGACGGGAGGACCACCCTGAACCTGCCACACAACATCCAGTAGCTCTGGAGAAGAAGGAACTTGCATTTTTCTGAGTGCCGAGGGAAGTTCCTCTAAAGCGTTTTCACTCTTTCAGTGCTGATGCAGAGACTATTAAACTCTTCCTATTCCCTGCTTCATAGGTCTCCACACAGTTGTTTTTAATTTGGGTTGCTACTATTTGTATTCTCTGGCACTACAACTGTTTCTCATACAAAGACATAAACAGCAATGATTCCAGCTCCAAAAAACCCCATATGTTCTAAGAAGACATCAGACAATGCGTGGGAGGAAGAGAGGTACAGCAAGGAGGGGAAATGCCTTGCCTAAAGTCATACAGAAGGACGGCGAGAAGGATAGGAACGTTACTATTCATGAAGCCGGTCTAAACCCAGGAGGTCCTAAATTGCTAGCCAGACAAGTTCGTGGCAGCTACTGAAAAATCACAGGAAGGAAAAATATCACGGTGCTGCAACAGAGCTAATATAGCACCTTTGGCTATATCATACAATTGTTAGGGAGAGATTATGGCTTTTTTGTTTGTTTTTAATCTTTTTCCTGTAAGAGGGAAGGAGGGAGGGTGAGAGAGTGGGGAAAGAAGGTTGTAAGTTCCAATAGAAAACTTTTCTGATTAATATTTTTAGTCTGCTATGAAAATTGGCCATCATGCAAGGTGTCCACAGGTGATGGAAATTAAGATCCCAGCCTCCATTGTATTGTAAAATCTGTTGTTTGAATGTGATGCTATGGTCATATTGGTTGTCAGCATGGTATTTTTGAGTTTTCTTTTTTGTATGGCATCAGTGCAGCCCTGACCAGTACAACTATGCCATCAATGATGAATCGAAACCACCACTCCACAGATAGAAGTATCTGATTCTCTTCCTGTAGCTTTTGCCCTCAGAAGTCCCTGGATGTCAGGAGCATGACGCTACCTGCAAACAAATGGAAACTTTTTTTTCCCCATCCCTACTTTTTTGGAGAAGAGAGGATTTTGCCATTTACCTATGGTTATGTCATGCCTAAATTAGACTACTTTGGTGATACATTTAGCAGAGCCAGTCAATATGAAATGAGTTACTAAGTTTTATTATTAGAAATCATACTGAAGGTTGGTTGGTCAAAGGTACCTCAACAGTCAATGGAAAAGAACAGGCAGTTCGAACAGGCAATTTGTCACTCTCTACAACAGGGAGGGTGGATCACCCTCTCATGATAATAATCTTTTCCATTTACTGAAGATAGAGCCTAGACAACTACCTTAGCTTATTTTAAAATAGCTTAAATGGAAGGAGAAGAATGTCATCCTTAAATAGCTAGCTCATCCTGCAGAGTTGCACCTTTGCTCCGTAAAATTCACTGGCTTCCCTTTCAACATGCTGCCCTACTTGTCTTCTGTTTATATATAATTAGTTTTTCTTTGACTAACATTTGAACATAGCCAAACCACTCAAGCCCACCATTCTTTGCATTTATACAGGAGGGCTGGAGACACCTGCTCCAGGGTGGGAGCCAGCATTCCCCAGTTGAGTCATCAATGGGTGAAACCTTTAAGACACATGCTCTGTTGCCAGCGTTAGGTCAAGTTATGCTCTCCTGTAGATCTTTTTGCTTCCCTGCTTCAGTTTTATGTACTGCTTATGCAGTACACTTAGAGTAATTACCTAAAATTTCTGAAAATACAGTTCAGAGGGAAGCATGGGCTATTTTAAAATTAGCTGTATGGCAGATACAGCATACAGTAGCCAAGTAGCAAATGAACAGCTGTACATACAAATTTTATGAGAGTAAGGCAGTACACATTCCCTTAAAGTACGTAACTGAGATTCAGAAAAAAAATTACATGAAGTCAGACTACTGCAGTTTTCAAGAACCTTATAAGTGCAAGTGCAAGTTCTCTGGAAATGCAAACAGAGCAAGAAGAACAAAAGCCTGCTATCTCCTTGGTGGTAATACCAATTCACAGTATGGCCATGCACACAAAGCTTAGTGTTCCTGCCATTTGTATGATGTCTGTATACAGTGCACCTTGCTGTATTAATTAAAAAAAAATAAAATACTGCAGTAAGCAAGATGTAAACTGACATGAGTATTAATGGCTAATTTTAAGCGCCCATCAGTGCCGTCTGTAAGCATAATCCTTGGTGATCCAGAAAAGGTCTATTTTAATTCCATCTGTTGTCAAAGCCAAGGATGACCATCTGTGCTCCCCATACTGCTGCTTTAGGTTCTTATAGACCAGCCTTACTCTTCACTTAAATCCCGGCATCTCTCACCGTCAGCGAGACAGACGCACCAGAAAAGAATTCAGCATGTGGCAATCACTTGATTTGACCATATGACACATTAGGAAACCAAGTAGTAATGTGGATCCTCTGTACCAAGAGAAGTTTTTGCATATTACATTTTAAAACAACATGAAATAGAAGATTTACCAAATATACCTAAGTGACTGCCAAGTATTTATCAACCACTCTAAAAGTAAAGCAGGTAAGTTAACGAAACTGAATAAAAGCAGCCTCGCTGCACATTGCTTTAGTTCAAGGAAAAGCCTTTGCTCCAACTTTTTTCTAGCTCACATGGAACTTCTTTCCATTTACTTGTACCTGCCTTACTGGTTTCCCCTCCCACACTTGTGTGTGAGAAATCCTGTAACTCATTATCCCAGTCCGTGATCCTAGTGTTGGTGTATCAGACCTTCCAGAAGGTGATCTTCCTCTCGGTGTTTATAGAGATGTAGCTATGTCCATCTCCAGTCAATAATATCCAGCCTTCAAGTAGCCTTGGGAGGGGAAGGCTTTGACATGCTTGTTGGCTTTGTTGACAAAAAATTTAACACATTCACCCATTTTTAATAAAAACCTACCCAACAGTAGCACTTGCTCATACCTCTGTCAGGCTTTCTAGATGAACAAAAAATTACTTGCAGTAAAACAGAGGTAAAATTTGCATTAGAACTGCTCATCTTCACTTATATATAAAAATATACAAGGATGCTTTTATGAAGTAAAAAGTTACAGTGTTAAAAAAAATTACGTTAACATCAGTTTCCACTACTGCCATACTTGCTCTTAATTTGCATCACTGGAAAAGGTTGCGGGGTGGGGGGAGAAGAGTAAGTTCATAAACATTGTTAGTTCTTTAAAAAGAATCACTATGCAATATGTTTAACACTAAAAGCTGGAGGGTAGGTTACGTGACAGACAGCTGATTTAGTTACCTTTCCCTTATTCCCTTCTGCCACAGAAAAGGAGCTGGGGACAGTAGTGCAGGGAATTTTCCATGGATACGCAGAAAACCATTGTCTAATCAGGAGTGTTAAAGGCTTTCCTGCCTCCCAGGTCTGTCTGCTTCCAAGGAAAGGCTGTAGCTCCCCAAGCCTAGACTTTTGCAAACGGCGCAGAACACACAGATTAGAGGAGAAGCTGTGTTTTGGTCATAAACAATTTATTTTATTTCAAATATGTGCCCTTGTTGATTCAACAATGATGTCTGGAGAATCATGTCCTCCACCAACCAAAGAGAGAACTGATTTGGAAATCTTCCACCTGACTTATTTGCTGATGATACCTTGACACCTCCTCCCTCTTCCTCCTCGGCAGCTGAAAGTATGGCTCAGAGTGAGCATAAACTCGCACCTTATTCTGAAATGGCTAAAAATACAGTGAACAAAGAATTAGTAAATCAACCATTCAGGGAGGCAGAGGGCTATGAATATATAGACAAATATGAAATATCTTATTGGGATTTTTAGCGATTTTTTTTTTCCTGCAAGTAAGATTAAAAAATCACTTTAGTGTCCTGCTGTTCCCTCCTCCTCATTCCCTCCTCATCCTCTGACAGAAATAAACAATTAAAAAAATGCTTGATGTTCCTGATATTTTTTATAAACATTTAAAATCCTGTCCCTCTCCTTCCAAAAAAGCAGATAATGTGGTATGGAGTGAACAAGACTGGACAAAGCATGAGTTTCAGATGGATGAATTGCTGATTATCTCTTCTTACTATTTGGTACGGGTCTGTGCTTTGCATTTCCATTGACTTAGATCATAAGACATGAAGCAAGTTATTTTGGATGCTGATGCCAATCTGAGCATCAAGGAAAAACTAACAGTGCCTGGGTCCTGGTACAGGTGGTCATGGACTCATGGAAGTTTCTTGGTTTAATATTTACACGGATGTTTTAAAATTATGGTCTGTGAAATATTTTCTCCAAAGATGATCCTATATTTGAGGAAAAAAAAAAATAAAAGAACCCTTGATCCAAATCCCATCTCTTTTTAAAAGTCTTGTTAAAAATTTTGATTCATCAATTTATCTTAGCACACTTAAAAGCAGAATAGAGAATAATGACATTTTTAAAAAAAGAAAAAGATGCTGATCTCTACGGAGACCGTCGCTCTTTTTTCATAAGTAAATGACACTGAATGGTGCGGATTCGATTCTTTGCTGGGGCAAACTCTGGCTGAAGTTTTAGTGTTGACTCATACCATTTCATTGCCTTTTCAAACTCTTCCTATAAAGAAAGAAAGAAGATTGCAAAGAGTCAGATTCTAAAAACCAGTAAGCATTTGTATTTTCTATGCCTTTCCCGCCCCAAGTAGTTGAATAGTATGGTATGCACAAAAGTAACTGAACCAATCCTTGTGGTTTAGGATTCCACCCCCCTCCCCAATAACTCTGTTATTTTCTTGGGCTAATGACCCAATTCTGCATACTCCATGGAAGGGAGTCAAAATCACTGCTGAGCATTACTGACCAATGCTCTTGCCTTTTCCTATTAATAGCAGATCTTAGCATTCTTCCTGTAAAAGTAACTTTTAAAAACAGATTTCAGTCAGAATTTACATACATCAAAGCTTTATAATCTTGGACAATGCAAAAACATCAACTCTGCCGAGAAGCTAACATTTTTAGGAAGAACTTGAAATTATTTTTAAAAGATTACTCAAAGTAAAGAAAGTAAAAAAAACCCCAAAACCCCTGAACAAACAAAAAACCCCCAAATTTCAAGAGCATACAGTAGCTACACAATTTCAATTGATAAGCTGGACTCCAGAATGGTAGTAAGAAGCGTTTGTGCTGAAATAACATCTATTTTTATATAGCTGAAATCTAATTACCTATGCCACTCTGCTTTTTTATTAACTAGGAAAGCACGCCAACATCCAATAGTGTATTAGAAGAAAAATGAAAGGGGAAAAGACCCAAAACATTCCAGGTTTTTCAGTCACTTTCAACACTTTTTTGTTCTCTTAAGTTCCTTTTCTCAGTAACTTTATTTGTACAGTAGAGATAATATTCATTTCTAGCCACATTATAAACACTAACTAGATCAATGTGAGTTGTAAAGTCTTGATTTTTTAAAAAGTGTATTTTAATACCGTTTCAACAGGAATTACACAGAAAATCCCATATTAGGTTGTGGAAGCACTGACAAACAGCAATGAAAACAAGAATCAGAGTTTTCCATTTTTAGATGTAATCATTTACATTTGCTGTGATCTGATGCTATTTTGATGTTCCTTTAGATTCCCACATCAATAGTTTCTACAGCATTCATCCAAAGCTCTCAGTCCTTAACATGGCCAACTGTTTCCCCTTTGTAAGGCAACTTACTGAAAAGTTTTGCAAATAAAGGAATACTGGCCTCTATAATGCTCTACTACTAATTAGCGCGACATCTTCTACAACCTGTTGGTCAGTCACATCTCAAATACAGCAGGATAAATATGACATAAATAAACTAACTTGTCTTTATGTTAGTATAATTTGATCCAGAAGATAAATTTTGCCCTGTTGCTACAGTCGATATGGGGCTTCGCTGAGACACCTCTTGGATCCAGAGAGAATGAAGTTATCCTTAGGCACTGTGCTAACTTTAAAAAGATGCTGGCAACTCGAGCATCAAACTTCTACTTCATTTCTTTCAAACAACTGTCAGAAATAATACCTTAATAGAACAAAGCTATGCCTTTCTTCAGTTTGTTTCCATTGTGTGTTTGACAGTACTGTGCATTCCGACTCTTCTCAACCCTGATAGCCATAATACATGATTACCTGCTCAACTTGCCCTGTTATCTCCGTGATCCCCTCAACCACAGGAGCAAAACGTTAAGGACAAATCTATGACAAGTGCTGAAAACCGGCAGGAATACATAGGAATATGTGTAATTGAAAATACTTTTGACACAGGCATATATATCAGCTGTGTCTCAGTTTAATGGTGCCTTTTTTACCCTTCAAATAAACTGGCCCTGCTAAAGATAAGGATGAAACACACAAGAACCAATCCAGCATTAGTAAGATAAAAGGAATGAACATTTTGTGTTCAGGGTAAGCACTGAAAGCTAAATTGCAGATTAGAATATATAGACAGTATGAAGAAATTTGAGTTCCATCTGTGAATTATTTTGGGTGTTGATAATCCAGATATTGAAATTAGACTTCCTTTGTGTTTGTTCATCACAGCTGTGAACGGGGTTTTACTTATTACGCTAAACTCAGCTCTTCAGGACAGAGACCCAATTTATCATTAATTTTCCAGCATTATAAAAATATCCTGTGTTTAGATGGGCAGTCAACCAAAATTATCAATTGTTTGCTACTGTCTTAACAAACCTTTGCAGACAGCATTCTGAAGCCAGCTTATAAAAATATCGGCCTTCAAGTGCTAAATGAGTAATAAGAGTAAAATGAGTAGTAAGAGTTTTGGCATTCAAAAAAAAATATTCTTTCTTGTTGATCCTACCCCAATTTCTTGAGTGCTTCTCCTCCAAAATTATTCATGAGAGTAAAAATTTTTTTTTTTTTTTTTTTTTTTGGGAGAGAGACAGAGATACACACACATACACTATACCAAAGACAAGTCATAACTGGGTGACAGCACACTCACCATTGCTACGTAGACATTTGCCAGTGTGAAATGATTCACCACAAAGTGTGGGGCTATTTCCACGGCCATGGTAGCCACAATGATGGCATCATTCCAGAGTTTTGCGTTGTGGAAGATGTTTGCTAGGCTTATTAGTGGTACATCCTGGAAGAGAAGAGCAAGCGATAAACAGTGAGATTCTTTCCATTGAAACTGTCTCGGGATCAGCAAGACAAACAGAAGACTCCACTGTCTGGCTGCTCTCACTTGGCTACTGCCCACTCCGCTATCTGGTGACTTTGACAGGGATAAGTCAGACCTATCTTACTATAAAAGGGCATTTGGACCTGAGTTATAAACAACAAAACCTCACATACACACATCTCTTCACAATAGTAACAAACACTACTGTTGCACAAAAAACTAAAAAATTAACTCACTTAAGTGTCCTAGTACGTACCTTTATTTTTTAGATGCTTTTACACTACTTTTCTCCCCAAAGATGAGATGCCTTCTCAGAGAAAAGAAAAGCTGTTTGACCACACTCCTTCAGCTCTTGCATAACAGGGGAAGGAATATGAATAAAAGGGGACAGCAGGGAAGTGAAAAAAGGGTCTAACCATTAGTGCAACTGACGCACTGCTTTTTATCCTGCCTCTGCCACAGAATTCCTATATGATGCTGGGTAACAGCTATAAATAAATTTTTTTCAGCTAGTCACTGATGGTATGTTTTTTATTTCCTGGATTTCCCGACTGTGACCTTGTCTGACTGATAAAACTGTTGAGCCCTGACAGCCATAACAGACTCTTTGGGAGCTGAGCTTCACACCTTCAAAGGACAAAATACTGCTTAGTAGCAAGTCTTAGGTGCCCTCAACAGGACAATAAAAAAATTTTGAATGTATTTGATCCTTGCCTCCTTGACCTCTACAAAGCAGGGAGTACCTTTGGTGGGTAAGTCATTCATGTTTGCAAAGCAGATATTACGGAAGTCAGAATCACAAAAGAAGCCCACAGGAAAATTAATTACCTTTTATTTACATGAGAAAGGCAACAGAAAGTAGCAAGAGTGCATAAAACGAAAGAGGATGATAAACCAAAACATTAAATAGCTGTTCATTCAGCGCTAACTCTCACTGAGTTCAAGTTGCAGCTGTATCTTTACAAGACCCACAGTTTTCTCTGGAGGCTGCTTCAGTATGGAGGATAAAAACAAGGCACAAATTCAGAAAGTCACCCAGTCCCAAGCAACTTTCTATCACATTTCTAGAAAACAGCGCTACTAGACCATAAACTTTCCAATCCATACTCTGACCCTTACAAGTCACACAGTTAAGGATGCCATTTCTGAGGAACCATTTCCAGTTACACAGAAAGACAGGAAAATAAGCAAGAGCTTGTTGCATTAGATATTGATTCCAACCTTGTTTTGAAAGGACAAGTGCAAAGAGACAGAAATATAGGGGACATAAGATACATAGGATGTGCATTTCTGAGTTGAGGCATTTCTACTGTTAATGGCTAAATCCTCCTAATAATATCCTGAGAGCGTAAACTACTTTGTCTCTCGATTTTCAGAGAAGGATTTAAGACCAAGATTCAAAAACGAGTACATATTTTGCAGCGCTGCACAATTTGTTGCTCAGGTCCCAAAGCGAAACCTGCAATGTTGAGTGAGGAGCCTCCATTGCATTTATCAGTTTGCAAGGGGGATCTTGGTGTATAAGAATAGGCATTATAATGCTCAGCATACCATGTGGCAAGGTGAAGGATACAAACTTCTGAAACTGAAACTCTAAACAGAAGATTGTGTCCAAAGTACTGCCTTTTTTGGAGTAAAGCACAGAACTGCTGCACAAAGTCAGGCAGTAGTGTGCAGCTGAAATTCAGAGCCCAAACACTTAAGATTTAAGCATTTAAGTTCTTGGTTTAAATATCACCTCTTACCCCTCTTTAAAAGCACAACCAGAAGATATACTCCCCACATCTTAGGTTAGAAGACTTGTCCAGACAAAGGCTGATGAAGATTCAAAGTCCTATATAAGAGGCTTCAAGCCCATGTTGCCCAGAGAGGTGTCAAACCCACTGAACTGCAGGGAGTTCCACTGAACCTCTTTTGCAGTTGTCTTTTTTTACTATTATTTTTAAAAAAGAGACAGTCCACACTAAACAGGCGGTGAAAGTCTTGAGGTTTCACCACAACTAGCTAATATCTAATACATTATAGACACTTGATACACACAGGGTTGGCTTTAATAGTCTGTGAAAGCTCTACTGTGACAAGCAAAACATTATTTCATCTTAGTAGGCACATGTGTACGCACCTTCATGTGATGGGGTGCATAGTGCAATGCTTGCCGTAAGCAATCAATTGCCTTCTTTCCTTGGCCTTTCACCCTCCAGTAAAGAGCTGCCATGCTAGAGAGGACCCACGAAGTCTGATTCTGGCAAAAGAAGAACAAAAACCAGTCATGTAAACACCTGTAGTGAACAGTCTTCCTGCCTTTCACTCTTCCAATTTATTTGATATATTGAGTTAGAGGGTGTTACACTAAAAAATAGCATTAAACTATTTCAAAGCAGCAAAAAGTTTCTCATCTACCGACATATATGCAATAGCCAGGTAAATGAAATTGCCAAATGAAACAAATTCCAAATGCAACATCATTTTCTTAAGAAAGGAATAGCAGCTAAATAGCTTTAAACCCAACATAAAGCAAAAAATTTAGCTAAGGTAGCTGATTGGACTCGTAGGCTCTCTGTAGTCACTGGAAAGAGAGAGGATGCTCTGGGACGCAGCTCAGAGCAGAAGCCTGACAAGCCTGGCTGATTAAGTTTGGTGTCTTTAGCTGTCCGACTCCCATGTCACGTGTTAGAAAGGAAAATACTATGTGCTTGAATTCTGTGGACTCAGATACAGTAAACGAATGTTTATGCTCACACATGCAATTAGATAAGTAGCCATCTTTATTTGTTTGATTAGCTCTCGTGAATACTGAATGAGACTGGTAGACAGAAGAACTGCATTTTATTTCTAACACAGCTAGCCTGACTGAGAATTCTGTTTCTGGTCTCAGAGCTAAATTTTCAGCTTATCTGGATAAAGCTTGCTGTCTGCAGGGGGAACTGTAGCATGTAAGAGAAAAAGTTAGTTTCTTTTCACTTTAGATGTATACTAAGTCTTGTAACATAAGCATAAGAGTAACATCTTTACTTTCTGGGAATGACAAAGCTATATTGGCTTTAGTTTCACAGCCTAGTAAATTCCTCAGATGGCTTTTGGTAGAACAGGCTAGGAACACCGAACTGTTTTGGTTGAGCCCTCTTTTCTCTAGTGGTTTGGAACATCCTGCCCACTAGCTGTAAACATATAACAACAATCCCTGCATCCTTATCTATCTTGTAGATCCAGGGAAAATTATGTCCCTAATCATCTGCTCCTAAGGACCTCAGCTGAGGTCATCATGTGCTGCCTGAGCACACGCGACATCATGTGCTGTCCTTAGCGGCCTTAATCTAGCTAGAAAGCTTGGCTTTCCTGGGGGAGACCAGGTACCGTGTGCAAGGCTGGACTTTGGTTCTCCCCAGAGAAAACCAAGCTTTCTACCTAGATGAAGGCCGCTAAGGTCCTCAGCTGAAGTCATCATGGGCTGCCTGAGCACATCTGATGCTTCAGCCCAACACTGCATAAGGTAAGAGGCAGTAGGCAGAGAAGAGACAAAGCCCCTGCCTTGTCAGCTGTCTGGCTGCTGCATGCCAGGAGCACAACTGGAGAGTTGAGCCATGGCTTAACTCAACTTTCTATAAGCTCCAAGTCAATGCAGCACAAAAAGAAAGACTGAGAACTGTTGAAATAGTTTAATATATATCAACAACCAGCAACACCGCTCACTACAGGGCTGGAAACATTGGGAAATTTGACAAGCTTAGGTTTTAGGAGAGAGATATGCAAGACACTTGACAGTGTAAGCAGAGGATACAACTCAGCAAAATATCTGAGAGGGCATTACAGATGCTGAATAGACACAAATCCCTGCTCCAAGTACCAATATGTTCCTTGGCTGGGATTTCAGACAAACGGTTTGAGACTGAATTGACCATTACATCAGTCATGAGCAGCAAGCCCAGGCTTCTCATTTTTCTCATTTACACGTACCTTTTCCAAAGCTTTGGCTATTCGAGTACCAACTTGTTCTAATGACTGTGGTGAGTACTGGTCTTTGCCCAGATTCTGTAGCACCTGCAGAAGAGGAAGAACAAGTGCTTAGATGCCAGAACCTAGTAAGAGATGTCCCTCACTTGATTGCTTTTTTCCCCCAGCCTTTTACAAACACTGTAACCTGTCCCAGCCTAAACATCACTGTCTATCTTGAGTTAATACTATCTGTATCATCACACAGTGTTATAACTCCATGGCACTGAAAACTAAGAATGGTAGAAGTTTATGTATGCTCAGTTGGACTTTTCTTTCACCAATTCATCCATCAAGAGCTATATATACAAAGACACTAACAGTGTTTTAGGATTTCCCTCAGGCCAGATCGTAGATGGCTGGGAAAATATTCTGGTAAAATATTGCTTTCAGCTTGCATTGTTCTTGCAGTTTTATCCAGCCATTCACTCACTGAAAGTCACTGAACTAAATGCACCTTGAATCTGCCATGGTACGGCCATTTTTGTGTGACAGCCTTCCAACTCTGGCATACCTCTTTCAGTTGACTTTCTCCAGTGTAATGCAAGCTGGCCCGGCTAGAGACACCTTGCAGGTGGTCCAAAGTATGCATACTGGCTGGTAGATTTGGGTTACAAAGGGGTTCCATGGCTGGTTCTTGCAGCTGTGTGGCAAAATCAATGTGTTCTGTAATGCTACAAAGGTCATAAAACAAGTTGAATCATTCAGGAGAAGAAAACAGAAGAGTCATTACAAAGTTCTCTAGTGAGTGTAAACTGCCCAGAACCTGGCAGAATCTCATTTGAGTAGCTCAAGAAGCAAGAGAAACTGGATCCTCCATCTGCAATTGCACTCTTCTTTGCAAGTCCATTGATGAAATATCACCTAATGTTTTCAAACTTCTTTGAAATCCTGGCAGTTCTTTCTTACTTTAAAGAACACTTAAATCTTCAGTTTATGCACAGAGGGCCATGTAATTGTCTTGCTTTGTGTAACTTATTTAAGGTTCATATACAAGATACTTACTCAATGTTTTTAGCAGAAACAGCAAGCCATGTGCTGGCTACAGTTGTAAGCTCTACCCTGCGGAGTTTCAGGCATTCATCAGGACTTGGCCAGCCAAGGCTACGATAATCACGTCTTTTTCCTTCAGGGAAAAAAAAAAAAAAAAGAAAAAAGAAAAAGAGGAAACTGTCTGGAAGCAGAAAGACATTCTACTTCAGTACAATGATCTACAAAATACTTTAGACCAGTGGACACATTCCCAATATTATAAAAGTCACGGTCCTGCAGCCAGATTTCTTTAAGAACATTCCCGAACCTAAACGGACTGAATAGAACTTGTGGGATCCAAAGACAGAACTGAATCCTATGCAAGACAGATTAGGAGGTGGAGTTTTAAAATGTTTCATTACACTTTTTCAATTGCTACACATTGAGAACAATCGCCACTCTTGTTTACAGGTAATGATTCTACTTAAATGTCCTTAAAGAAAGTTCACAAGTGACTCATCATTTATGTTCTACAGCTACAGTAAAAACTAATAAAAGTTGATTGCTCCATCTTCTGACAATCCCAGGTGAAAAATACTGCTGTTTCTTTGCAATGAATATTGTTTCAGACAGACAAGGGCTTTTACTGCATTCTTACACTCAAGATAGCAACATTTCTGAAACTATTAAGCAATTACACTTCAGCCCTCCCATTTTGGAGAGGAGTTAACTGAGGCAGGGAAAGGTTAAATAACTTGCTTTATGTTAACAAATAGATCACTAGGAGAAACAAGAACCAGATCTTCACATTTGAACCAAAGCCTACTGAAATCTTTCCCTTACATTTGGTGGATACTGTACCAAGTCCTAGGAACCCAGCTTGAGTTAACTGTTATATCCTCTTGTATCAGAAACATCTGAACTGTTTGGAACATAAAAAAAATTCATTGTAGCCATAAGTTTGCACAGTGGGAAGCCAAGTTTAACAACGTGCCAGTCTATCGCACCAGCTATGTAGGCAGTATTTCAGTATTTATTTCTAGTTACCTGAAATGTTGCCCATTTGGATGCAAATCCTATTTCCCATCCAAAGTATAGTATAATGCTTCACCATAATTTTTCAAAATAATGATGAAATCTGTAATACCATGTCTTTTGTAAAGTATTCTGATTAAAGGAAAATTAACTTCAAGAAATACTGGGAAACTTCAGAGGGGAATGATCAGTTCTCATCACCACCACTGTGAGCTACCTGACTGGGAGTTCTTATTTGCATCAATGGCAAAAGATAGCGAGAGGTATGGAAACACTACACAGAGATGGTTCAGTTGTCTGAGAGGCAGTCAAACACGGACAGCTAGCGTCATTACCCTGTTCTACCAGGAACTCCCCAGGTACCTCCAATATGTTACTTAAACTTTTGATTATTTAGTTCTTGTAAAGAGGATGTCAGCGGACCCTGCCTCACAGGAGTGTTAGGAAGATAACTGCTTTACAACTGAGGGATGCTATGTAATAAAGCCACAAAAGTAGCTCAGGGGAGAGAAGATACATCAAGGAAAGGGCAGGTGTGTACTCATAAATGATAGTCTGTTTTCATGTAATCCCTCCCCCCTATTTAAATATTTAATTCAGTAACTTACATTTGTCAGATGTTAAAAAAGGAGCTTGTTAAAGATTTAATGTAAAAGCCTTGAAAACGTGGTATCACTTTCTAGGTCATCAAATTGTCAATGACTAAAATGTACTGGAGAACCCATCTTTGCTTACACATTAGCCCTATGACATAGAGATTTTACCTCCATTGAAGTCAAGGTAAGACAAAAAGCATGGGGGTCAATTACTTTGGTTCTCTTCCTCAGCATTATTAAGTTCCAGCAGCTCTAAACTTCATCCCAAGCAACCATGTGCTGATGATTTCTGTCCACCTAAACACACCAGTGGAACTAGCTTGCACCATAATAATAGACCACTCTCCAATTCTGTTACTCAACTAGCAAAAACTCCACCTCTCTCTCCAAACCACCTCATCTATGTTGGTGCAAAACTCTACTCTTCTGTAACTCCAGGCTTCTGGAAAACAATCTCTAAGCTTTCTCTTATAATATCACCAAACCAATTACAGCACAACACTTAATTTTTTTAAAATTTTATTTTTATTAGACCAAGTTTTCTGCCACTTGTTTTTGAGTTGTGTGTCTTATGTTTAGTAAGCAAGCAATTCAAGCTCTCATCCTGTGTTTGTCCCTGAAGGGGTGTCTCTCATCTGATTAAAACTGAATGGGCAGAGAAGTTAGTTTAAGAAAAAGATCATTAAACTCCCCCTCTCTCTTTTACTACTTCTACTCACAACAGCTACCTCTTTCATTCTCCACTCTTACCACCTCATCCCCAGAAGTTCTGGGAATTAACTAGAAAGTTTTCATTCAGCAGATAAAGTTATGCTGCACTCTTCATGAAGAAGGTGCAGATGGAAGAGATTTCTAATTTTTCCACGTACTCATCTAGAAGGCGTATTTCACTACATAATCTTTGTGACGCATATTCCTAGTAATAAATCAGTGTAATATAAAAGCTGCAAAGGAAATAAACCAGAGTAATACAAAAGCTGCAAATGACTTGCTTTCTCTAGAAGCAGCAGGTTACCTATTGGTCCAGGAGAAGGTATCTTTGGTCCACTGATCTCCAGGGCAGTTTGGTAAAAGTTTTCATTTTCTCCACTAGTTGCTTCTTCCCCGTTTCTCCCAGCTGGCTCCTGGAGATCCAAGCTTTCAGCTTTTGGCTTCTTTAAACGTTTGACCTGAAAAGTGATCTACCAAAAGAACAGTATTGGCGAGGTTAACAGTAAGAAACACCATGAACGTTATCAGCTCCAATACACTACTTGTTTTAGCCCAAAGATTCAGTTTCAAAGATGATACAGATGAGATCTTTCTCTCTCCCTCCCTTCCCATCTCGACTCATTCTCTGAGCCTGCTCACTTTCAACTGCATCACACCATGCAAACAAAGTACACAACTTCAATCTCCAACGTAGGAGAAAAGCAGTTTAACTGCTGGAGAACTAGCATTTGTCATTATTTATTTTGTTAGTAACATGATGACAACAGGTACTTCATGGTTTTCATGCTGAAACTTTTGTTTAGAACCTTCTCTCCTTTGTAACTGTGAGCAAGAAGTTTGAAGGCACACAGCATTGTTCAACACCTAAGCTCTTGCTGCTGATAATCAAGTCTTATGATCATAGAATCGTTTAGGTTGGAAAAGACCTTTTAAGATCGAGTCCAGCGGTAAACGTAACACTGCCAAGTCCGCCACTAAACCATGTCCCTAAGTGCCACATCTACCTCCAGGGACGGCGACTCAACCACTTCCCTGGGCAGCCTGTTCCAATGCTTGATAACCCTTTCGGTGAAGAAATTTTCCCTAACGTCCAATCTAAACCTCCCCTGGAGCAACTTGAGGCCATTTCCTCTCATCCAACCACTTGTTACTTAAGAGACCAAAACCCACCTCGCTACACCCCTCCTTTCACGTAGTTGTAGACAGCAACAAGGTCTCCCCTCAGCCTCCTTTTCTCCAGACTAAATGATGTCACCTTTAGTGATGCAGAGGCCTTTCCTTTAGAAAACGGATTAAAGCTCCTTGTTCATTTCACACAAGCCATGAACCAGCTCTTTTAGGCCCATAGGGGAAGTTCCTATATATATATTCCAGTGTTAAACCCCCTGAACTGTCCTCATCTTTCCCTCCTCCACAATAGTAAATTGGTACAAGACTTAAGTAAACTCATCCAAACTTACCCATTCAGCTTCATCATCATCACCACAGTCCCCAAAACAGGAGCTAGCCAGTCCATCCTGAGATCCCTTCTTTAGGACCCGGATTCCCTGCAAGTCCATCCGACGGCCTTTTACCTCCAGCGCCCCTTCAAAAGCTTCCTGAGGCCAAGAGTTTTCAAACTCATCCACCAAAGCCAGCATCTCTTCAGACATCTGATCATCTTCTAACCCCTCCATTCCTTCTGAACCATTGCTTTCTGCAGTGACTGCGTCTAAGAGGGAATACCATAAAAACTTCAAAAATTCTCTTCCTGCTGCTTCCACAAATCGTATAAAAAGGATCTTTCTTCTGTGACCCGACTTTTCCACTTGCACAAACCAAATATCACTGACTACACACTGCACTCTGCAAATGGAGAGGGGGACTGAAGAATGCAGACTTCTGCACTGCAAAGAAGCATCAACTGTTGCTTCAAAAACCAACACCTCTAGACCACTTTCATCAGCTGCCTTTCCAAAACAGAATTCTGCCTGTTTGAGGGAGTTAACAGGTGGTGTCTTCTCTACATATGTGCATTAAACACTGAATAAAGCTCTCTGTACCTTAACCATAGACACTGTTCTTCTTCCCTTCTGTCTGGCACAGCTGATACAGAATTCACTGAGGTACAACCAACATGCGTTTGTAGAGCCTTGCAAAAAACTACATCCTTTAGCTTGGAAAGCATCTAAACCTCAATCTCACTTTTTGATTTAATGCATTTTGACTTTAGACTTGGAGAAGAAGAACAGTGAACAGAAGGAAACCAGTTTTAAGGGCTACTTGCCACTTTATAGACAGCGGGGGAGAAAACGTAGTTTCTTTGAGGAAAGACGACAGCTCTTCTGAAAAATCTAGAAACTGATTCATTTGCCAGCACTGATTTCGTAAGGCTGACTTACTTTCCAGTCTCAAGAAGGAGGGATCCCTTGCTGAACTCTGAGTAAGGACTTCTGGATCTTCTGTACCTCCCTCAGACTGTCCTTCTGCTACTGCTGTAACTGACTCATGGTGGTCATCAAAGTATTTCTCCTTGTCATGGCTGCCATCTGGATTTTTCTCATGACAGTGGCCTGAAAGAGAAAAGTTTACTGATACACCATGTAAGACTGCTCCTCCTGGATACAAGCACAGAAGCTGCAGTGAGGAAGCTACAGTCTTCTAGTTTTCTACATATGATTTAACAGAATAATTCTACAAGGTATCAAAGACTTCATTCAGTGATTAAAAAGCTGATCTGCCTCTTGACAAGGCAGATCCCCTAAAACAGTTACAGGAAACAACGCTATTAGGTATACACTGTGAACTACTAATGAAAGAAAAAGCAGGTCTCTTTTGAAGGAAGGTTGCACAGTTGGTAGAAAATTACTGTGTGCTGATAGCCACTCCAATGAGCATTCCCAAGATATATTTTTAGTGACACTGCACTATACGTGGGAGTTGCCTGCCATATGAACTTCACTTAGACACCATAATGCTCACCGTGCTTACATGCAAGGGAAAAAGGGCCAAGGTAGACTGATACAGGATTGCCAGGCTCTGACCTTCTGTGCCAGCAATAGACAGTACATAGGTAAGGCGAGCTCATTAAACAGACAGACAAAAGCTATGGGTATTAATCTGCCAAAAATCAGAAGTTTATTCAGCTGCAAATTTAACATCTATGATTCTGTGGTCAGGTTACAGGCTCAGATTCCACCAAATACAATGATCTAGGAATAACATTCGAAAAATACAAACATAGAGCCAGTAATGAGCAGACAAAAAAAAAAAAGTGCAAACTTGCAACACTAGCCTTTGAGCATCCTTCAGTGACACACTGTTAAGCTTTCAGAGAGGTAGCCACCTACAACTTTATAGCAATATTTTTGATCTCAAAATACATTTTGACTGAAGATCTCACATTTTCTAATAATAATTACTTGCCAGACTTCAGGGCAAGAAGTACTTAGAGAGCTGCTCGTCCTGCCGACCCCCAGAGCCGCACAGGCAGAGACAGGATTCCCCTCACATGCCAGAAGCTGGGAGCTGCCCCAAATCCCACTGCACAGCTATGGGACCAAGACACAGACTGCGGCACCTATCGTCACATGGGAAGCCTGGCACCATGGAGAAAAACATACACCATGTACAAAGCTGCTGCTCTCAAATCCCTCCTTCCTGTATTTCAATCACATGAATGAAACTAGCGTACATACACAAATGAGTTAAGAAGCAGGTAGTGAATCAAAGGAAGCTTAAATGAAATGCAAGATTCTCAAGTATGTTCCCCATTCTATCCTCATGAACACAAATTGTATTGCTCCACACATATGGAAAGTATTATTTTTTTCAACTGGCAGCATAAAATACGAGGAATGTGAGTAAAGTAGAACAGTGATTCCCTTCTTCTCCATGCAACGATCCCATGTTACAGAAGAAAACTTTTAGGTCTCACTTTTTTATCAGGCCAGCAGGACAAGTGGATGGTTGTAACTCTTGTGTAAGGGTAACCTGTCCCACCACTTCTCAGCAACGCAAAACTATAGCTTTTTGCTGTATGCTCTCTGCTTTTGCATCTGTGAACACTCAGATGGCATCTCTGGAGGAGAAATAGACCAGTATTTTTGGGGTGTGTGGGGGTGTGTCACCAAAATCAAGTAGAACTACATTCAGAAACCCTCTGTAAAAACTATTTCTTGCCCTACCTTTTCTGCTCTATATAAAACTTATGAGTAAATATACAAAACAGAAGCAGTTAACTTAATAAACTCTACTAAAATCTGCCACAGTTATACTCTGCCTTCCTACTCTATCAGTCACTGACTCTTTCTTTAATCCCCTCGCCACTTCCCCCCACTGTCAATAAAAAAATTAATTGGTGTCATTAAAAAAAAATTTAAAAAAATCACGTCAATATATGGAGATCCTCATGTTTAATTTATGAGAAATGTGCGCACAGAAGCCTTAAGCTGAAATGAGTCCCCCTGCCTGACATCAAACCAGCCTGATTTTGATGCAAGTCAGGTGCTTCTCAGTAATGTGATGACCACAATTCCCTTTGTTGAAGGTCAACTCATTATTAGGATAAAGAAAAAAGCAAAGGGCCTGAAAAATAGACAATTATTTTAAATTGAAATAAAAACACCAAAAAGAGAAAAAAGTGCTGGAAATAGCAGGCAGAAGGAAAAAAACATGATAGCACTTAAAATTCTACTTAAGACCAACTCTGTTAATATTAATTTACAAACACTGACATCTAAAAACAGACTAGAAGAGAGTACTGGCTTTCCTGGGATCTGAAAGCTGCTATATATAGAAACCTGAGTGCCCTAATTTTTTCAAATTGCTGCTTTCAGTTGTCTGACATCGCAAGAGAAAAAAAAAAATGCTGGTTGAAAAACCCAATGGAAGTTCAAAATCTCTGATGAGTGTACCACGGAGCAGGTAGTACTGAAACACTGCAAGTCAGAAATTTACAGCTTGTATCAGCCAGGTGCCTGAAGACCAACGTGGAAGACCACCAGGTAAGAGTGTGAGACCGACAAGGGAATAATGTAGCCCCAAACTCCAGGGACATTCACTGGCTGTAGAACATTAGTTATATCATTGCAATACTTATAGCACCTTAGCCGTGCGAAGGACAAAAGTGACTGCCACCCTACAAATACTCAGCTATGTATTATTTACTAACATTTCACATATATTCTGGTTGTCTAAATATGCACACGTGAATTTTAGGTGTAAAGTCCTGACACAGTGATATTGCAGCTACAAAACTTGGAAGCATAGTACTTGATCAGTTCAGGTTATTCCGTTCTGAAAACTTACTAGAGAAGGATCACTTTCTTGCCCATTTATTTTCTGTGAGCAGCTGTTGCCACTTTTCCTATTGATTCTGCAGAGCCAAGAAAGCTCAGAGGAAAGTGGATCAGAGTCTGTCCTATTTTGTGTATTATGAGACCTGGTTACCACGTTCCAGGCAGCAAAACAAAGACGCTATAGAGATGACACAAAATAAGTGTCTGGGCCTTTACTTAAGTGATGGAAATAACACAAATAAATAGTCTGATTGTGCCAGGTCAATGTAGAAATTGGGAGATAAAAAAAGAGAATAGCTCTTAAGGTATAAAACAAATCCATTGGATAGAAAAAGCAAATACAAACACTAAACTGAAGCATCGAGACCCTAGAGATTAAAAGCAGAACAAAACATTATATATTAAAGGTCTCTATGTCTCATATTGTTCTAGTTCTTAATTTTTTGGGGCCAGTGTAAATGCACTTGTACAACATTAGCACAACACACATTTTAAATATAGAAAAGATCCACTAGATCATCCATCCCATCTAATAATAGCCACCGTCTTGATTTTCAGGACCCATCTCAAATGTCCACCAAAGATGTGGTACCTAGTGCAGCTGGTTGGGCTAAAAAACCCCAAACAAAAAGTCAGACTTAAGTTCTTGCTTAGGAATTGGATGATTCCGAACTCTTAAGCTGAAAGCCACTTAG
The DNA here is from genome assembly GCF_000737465.1 of Haliaeetus leucocephalus. Lineage (NCBI taxonomy): Eukaryota > Metazoa > Chordata > Aves > Accipitriformes > Accipitridae > Haliaeetus > Haliaeetus leucocephalus. Next base: position 5,833,940 of record NW_010973132.1, read on the forward strand.
TGTAAGGAAAGAAATACCCAAAGTGTTGACATCTGGAGAAAGGAAGGAGGAGTAGGAAGGAGAAGTGATGCAGTAACTGATGAAGACTTGTTCCATCTATAAAGGGATAACAAATATTTGTTCTGAACCATACTTCATATTGCCACATTTCTCAGAAAAGTCACACTGGGAAACAATTACGAACTTCCCTTATTACATATAAACTTTTTTGGTACTACGTGGGGATTTTTTGTTTGTTTAAGGGCAAACTTCTGTCAATTTAGGTGACTCCACACCCTCAGACTGAAAGCCGCTTACCTAAAGCAGGGAAAGAGACATGAAAAGTACGGAAAAGAGGAAAGATGGAACAAACAACACCCCCAGTGTATCACATGGAAGTGCTGCACCTTGAGGAAGATCTTGAAAGTAATCAAACTTCACCATTAAAGCAGGCATTGATTGTTTTAAATATCTAAATTAATTGCCACTGCAGCCGTTTGTGTCTTGTGGTACATCTGGCAGAGAGAATGAGGCCTCACTAAATATTTTCACTGTTTGATTCCTATATACCAACTTAAGACAGATGATTTGGTGTCATCAACAGCATTGGAAATAAAAAAAAAGTAAAATTATCTCCAGGCGTCTTTGGTCAGCACAGAGTTTTTACTGACCTTTTATTCTTTCTTTCTCGGTGCAGAGCTTGCGAAATACAGCGTTCCTAACTCCACCATCTATGTTCCAACATACTAGGTTTAAGAAAATTGTTAGCTCCTAACTTCTTACGATGAGACAAACTAATTTCCTTAAATTTTTTGATACATATTTAGAAATTACGATGGCAGAATAATGCTTCAAAGCTAAAAATCAAGTCATTTAAAATGTAGGTACTGATTTTTTTCCTACCACTTGGAATAAGCAGAGCTGGATTATTTCTTGAATGATTACAAGAGTCAAGTGACTGTTGCTGTAGCCAGTGACTCACATTAGGTTATGCAAAATGCAAGTTATCTGGAGATAAGTGTCACTTAAATGATGTGCCCCTTTACAGCTAAACAATGCAAAGAGAGAACTCTACTTAATACGGATGTAAGTCAGCCTAATACCTGAGCTGTCAGAGTACAGAACAAACTGAAACCAAGCTGCCAAGAGGAGTTATTAGCTCCATACTTGTTTTTTGATGCATGCTCAAAACTAGTATTCTCCACAGTGAAACTCAGTAAAGGTAGTTCTCTTTTTTTACAGCAGGAATGGCATATCACTGAGCTTAATGGAAACAGGTTTTAATGCCTGCACGCAGATGAATAGTCTCATCTACAGACATTTCAGGAGCAGTGCATCAGTAAGCAGTTTTCTTTTTACCTTTGCTAGTCACTGCTTACACGGATGCAGAGAGACACTAGTCAAAGAGGGTCTCTCTTTACACATGAAAATGCGTTAACAATTAATGCTGCTATTAGGTCATGTGAAAACTTTAGGGGTGCTCACTGCTTGGGTGACACTATATATTTAGAATTAGGCTAAAACATATCCACTATAGAAATTAAACTGAAAACCAGCATATTGTCACCCATTGCTTTTATAGAACAAGTCTCGTTCAGTGCTCCATGTCACAGGCAATATAATTTACCAGGTTTACAAAATTAATCTGGAATGAATGAACTCACCTACCAGAACTCTTTTGTGCATCTAAAACTACTGGGATCTCACGTCATCAAAATTTGGGCCAAAACAGCACCTGAAGAACTGTTTTGCTTTCTACACCATGGTGACTACACTGCAATATGACATTAACAAACTAGGGGAAGTGCTGTTTGAGAGACCATCCTTCAGACAACATATGAAACATGAGCTTTGACTTTCACGGCAATGTTAACACTAGTGATTAACACACTGCATACCCAAATTACCTTGATGTTTCAAGGTGAACATGATAATTTCCTAAAGATCTTGTGAGCCATTAAGAGCATACATGTTATACCAATCACATATGAACAGATATCTGATTGCAAAACATTTGTTAAGGGAAAAAAATCCATGCCAGTTATTTTGAGATGAGTTTTAAAAGCAATAAGATGAGCAGTAACTAGAGAAGAGACCTATCTTTAGCAGCTATTGCTGCTCTGCTCACCTCATTTAAAAATTAACATGGTTCTATATTAAGATTTTGCTCTAACATTCATGCATTCCTTTTCTTACTGTTTTCCTGAAAAAATACATATTTATGCTTCAAAATGAATCCCATGATTGAGCTCTGAAAGCAGAAACTGCAAACCACTTATGACTGAACAGGATTGTCATCAAAACATTACAGAAAGGTCACAAGCCATAACTGCTGAACTGCAAGACAGCACCGTGCTCCAGAAGCAATACCAAAGAAAATTTAGTGCTTTCCACACACACAAGCATAAAGAAAAATTATAACCAAAGAGTTCTCAGTTTATTTAGTGAAAAATCATCAACAAAGTGACAAACAGACCAGGGAAGTAAAGGGAGAAGGGAATTTGAAGTTTTCAATTACAATCACCTGGCCATGCAATACTGACCTGAGAATGTCTGATAGGTCTATATTTAACTGAAGAGAAATACACAAGCCCTACTACATATTCACTGTGCACTATAGGACCCAGGGAAAACACAAAGCAGACAGGCAACCTGTATCTGCAGAAGCCTAAAATTGTTCAAAGCCTAGTTGCAGACTTGAAAACCCAAACTGCCCACCCAGCAGTCAGTCTTGCTCTCTCTGAACCCAACAGTATCACTGCTAGTTTCAACAAGACATGACTAGGCTTCGTAACAGTAAGCGAGTGTACCTCCAGTACCTTTTGCAGTTGTAACATACTGGATAAATCACTAAAAAAAAAAAAAAACAAACAACACAACAAAACAAAAAAACCCCACCAGTATCTACTACCTACATATCATCATAACTACTATTCTGGAATAATGAGGGACAGACTGTAGTAAGTTCCCCCTCTAGTCAAGTATTTCAAGGTAAGTATCATTATGGGTACTAGCAAAGAATGGTGAGCGTAGTGCCCAAAATTTAGACTAACCTTTTGGTGTGTTTTCTCTCTACACAGAAACACTGTTCATTTTTAGCTTTTTCCTGTAATATAAACCCTCCTTTGCAAAACTGGAAGTTACAGGACAAAAATAAACATTTTCAAAGGACAGAACATACGGCTAACTGAAAAGTAAAAGCTAACTATAGAGAACAAATAATGAAAAGCAATATGAAGTATTTCAAAAGTTAATTTTCATAAACTCCTACCTCTTCTCTAAATTACTCCCTTAGATGAGCAGTCAGTGGCCCTTCTTCAAAGATGATGAGAAGCATGCTTAAAATTGAGTAGTCGGAAGAATGTGCTACATAACAAGCTTTGGTTTGATGCATAGCAAACAACAGGATGATGTTTTATGTGGTCAAAACTTAGACTCAAGCACACAAAATGAAGCATACAAAAGTTCTTTCTTTTTTATTATTTATTCCAACAAGTTTTCAATTAAAAGGATTATATAGTAAAACAACTGTTCTCACTCATAGGGAAATAGTTTTAAATTTTGATTTGTAGCCAAAGATGCCTCTAAATTGGCTTAGCTATAGATTTAAAGATTAGCTATTTGTCTCATTACAGCAGTCCTGATTAAACCTTTCAAAACATACAAATGCCAACAATACGTAACTAGATTTCTTGTCCATATTGAGAGAAATACCTCACCATTGCGTAACAGACCAGTCCCTGATGAACAGACACAAATTCTCCTTATGAAATACAAAGAAGTGATAAATAAAACATGGACAAAAATTTAAAGAGGAAGACAAACCTATTTAAATTAGAACACAATGCAGTTTAATAAGGGATATGCATGCAAAACATCTTGAAGAATTCAGTAGGCTACCTTATAACAGAGTACAAACTGTCGACCCCTCTCCCCAACACCTCTTCCATAGTTAAAAACAGGGAGGAGAAAATCAAAGAGGTCGACTACCTAAAGCCTTCACTCTTCCTTCCTTACCACCCACTAAGATAGGGGTTTTTTTTTTTTTTTTTTTTTTTTTTAAATGATGCACGTCTAGAAGCAATAACTTGTTCTATGATGCCTGGGAATAGGGCCCAAAACATAGAAATAGCTAAACATCTAAATTTAAACTCTCCAATCCTGTCAGTGGATAAAAGAGACTAGACAACTTCTCTTTCAGGGGACCCTGGCCCTACATATAGACTAGGAACGTAAGTAGCACTCCAGTCTGAATTTCAGCCTGTGCCTCAGGAATAGCTTGATTTTTGTTTGTTTGTTTTAGGGAAAGAGGGAAAGAAAGCAAGAGAAACAAGGACATGCAAGTTCTGAAGACAAAGGCTTATCCTCAGTGACTTCTCCTATGTGCCAGATTTTTTTTCCCCACTGTCAGATAAGAAAATAGTTACTTATTAATTCCTGAACTATAAACACTCACCCACAGCAGATCACAGTATAATGTATGCTATGAATATTGAATGACTAATATTTAGTTCCCTGCACACAACACACTTCTGAAGTCTGTTTCTGATTAAGCCATGGAAATTCTTAGTTTAAGGATCACTAGCATAAGCAAAGGCAACAATGGCCTGCATTTGTTTTGCTCTGTTTCTAATCTTTCCTCCATCATAAGCCACATACCTCTTCTTATGCTAAACATTAAATATTTTGTTAGATCCTATGGTACCTATGAACTCAAGTTTAAAAGGGACTTTAAGTACAAGAGTAACCCACTCATGAGAAATGGCATCATGTAGTTAAACTCTACAACAGTTAACTAACCCCATTACGTGTTACTGCTGGCTTTCCACTTCTCTCAGCATATGGAGTTGACAATATAAAGCCAAGTAATGGGCTTATGTGTGTGTTTTTTGACTACCACTCCATCTGTAAGTTTTGTACCATATATTGGAATTTAGATAGTATTCCACAGGGACCTGATTTCATATTTTTTATTTTAAGAAAATATTTTTGATAGGCTGTATTTATGCTTATCTGTGTATCTCTTCGCCAGGTTATACTGCTCAACAAGAGCAGATTATTAGTCACACTTGATAAGTGACAGTTTATACAGTTGTTTGGGATAGATATCCCTGCAATCTTCCCCCTAACTGGAGATCAAAGCAGAAACACTGACACACTCAAATAGCAAAGCAATGTGTTAACTGGTCAGGTAGGTATGCCCCTAATTAATCTAACATAGCTTTTAAGTGCTTAGCAGTTTGTCTGACAGGCCACGTCTTACACAGTTCCATGAAGAAGCAGAGTTGTTGCCGTAAATAAGATAAAAAAAAAAATCAAACCTGTTTTTGAGGGAGTGATGAACAAGAATTGGATTAGCCTTTTCTTGAGTCCAGGTAAAGAATATCTGCAGAAGTATCCAACCACCCTAGTTTAGGGTTCAACAGGAAAATACTCTCCTCACACTGCCAGAATAGTACAAAGCTATAGAACAGTGCCTGCAGAAAGACTAGGAAATTTTGGAAGAATGTCCCTTCTCCCCAAAACTGCTGCATTCAAGAAGCATCAATCTCTTCCTCTAGGGAAACTCTGAACTGTCCTAGTTTCAGTCACTAGTAGCCAGAACAGATGATAGATTTACAGCTTTGAGGACAGTCAGAGCACAACACAAACTCACATGAACCAGGCAACCAACCTTAAAAGGAAAAAACAAATCAATAAAGTGGACAGATCAGGGGTAGTTAAGTGTCTGGAACTCCATGGCTCAGCATGGAGTGCTCATTTTAATCTGAGCCCATGGCATTGCATGCTGCTTTGAGACAATCTCAACATGACTCATTACAGGCTGAGGCTACACATCACCACTTCACAAGTTCTCAGATTTAAGCCAAGAGAATACAGCCTTCAAGGTCTTGGCAAGTTGTTAATGACACTGAACTATGCATTGTGAGTTCTCTCATACGTGGGGACCACATGTTCTTTCTCTTCCAAACATGCTTTAACCAACTCACTAATTCCGTCTGTACAGCTTTACTATGAAGTTATTCGTGCAACTACATCTTCCTGGAGATGTAGCTGGGGAATTACTATTCCTCCTAAAAAGGCTGTTGAACATATGCAGCTGTCGGACCTTTTTAAAAAGGTCCAGCTCTAGGCAGTGCACGCTACTCAGGTTCAATAAGAATTTTTAGCAGCTACGTGCAAGAAACCACCACTGGCAAAAGCAGCCTCCTAAAAAGAGATGAAGACACAGACAGTAGCAAACATATCTTATTTTATCTACATTCCTATCACAAAAAAGCACCAAAAACATTGCAGAGAAATGTTACTATGTCTGATAACTGAAGGTATAGGGTTTTGAAAAATTTAGTTGGAAAGAGAACCTTTTCTCTTCCACTCTAACCCCTGACAATCCTCCTCCTCCTACAAGAGCATGTAGTTATGCTGAAATAACTGAAGGATGCAGATAACATATCATGAAGAGTCATTTGCACTATAAAGGCAGATAAAACTGGGAAGTGTCATATTATATTGAGTTTAATACTGTACAGCTTTTCCTTCCTACATTAATAGTTTTGCATCAGTAAACTCTCACTGAACTCTTCTACAATTCTAAATTCCCTTCCACCGTGCCATCTCCATTTCCTCAGTTACTCCTGCAGCTGAGGTCATGACTTTCTTCTCCCCCCTCTGCTAGCCTATGGCCTTCTGATTCTGGGAAAAGACAGAATGCATACAGAACACTAAATATTGCAGGCATACCATTCTTAACAGAGCATGATGCAAAGTGAGACTGATGACTGTTGGGAGAAGTTGTAGGTACACTGTCATGCTGTAAATAAGCAGAGTAAGTATGTAAGCTAGCAAGACAGACTTCACATGATGTAAAGAAATCACCTAATGCTAGCATAAAAAGAAGCTGCAGACCAAATTCACCCATTAGCATGTTTAACAAATGCAAAAGCAGTAGCTTGGAAGCAATGGGCATGAGCAGTGGGTGCGCAGCCTTTGGATGCTGGTGTAGCTAAAAATGCCATGTTTAACATAGTACCACATTCTTTGACTGTTAAATTTAAGAATCACAATCTATACATCTCTGCATAGTTTTGAGAAGAAAAATACATGGAGCTTGGAAAGGAGAGACAGGTTTCAAAGTGAGCTTGGTGTGGCACTATCAGGGTGAGGTACTTCACTTTCCACTTCCTTCAGCCACTCAAGAGACACTAGACAAAGACTTTTCAGGGAAAGATCTGATTTATACAGCAGGCACCAAATCAAATAGTAAAAATATCAAAAAGCCCGTGTCTGGTCAACTAGCTTCCAGATCACAGCACAAAAATTCTAGAAATGCCATGATTATTGCAGCAAAGGTAAATGTTAAGAACTGCTTCTTTCCTTGCTGGGCTAGTAGTGCAGAAACAGTAGCACAAACCTAAAAGAATAATTGGGTCACATTATTCCCACAGAGCACATTCTCACTTAAGATTTCTCCAGGATCTCCCAGTCAGAGGCATGGCTGACATTTCCTGACACCCCCACCCCCTAGGGATGTCTGCCTCCAACAGGACAAAAAGCAGTCCTCATTCTCCTTATCTCCTACCTGCCTGCATTCAGCAAGATGTTTTCATTCTACACAAGTACAATTTAACCTCCCCTTACTCCTTTAGCACTGCAGAGCCCAAATACAGTGACTTAAATTCCACTTGTGCAGCACCAACAGATCTTTCAGATGGACTGACACTGGATGATCTCCATTGCCAGAGATGCTTGAGAGAGAAAGAATCCAGCTTGATTTTCAGACCCCAGGTGGAACTTGCAGGGTGAACAACAGGCATTGCAGGTGCATGCATGTCCGTGTAGGGGGTAGAAATAAGCAACTGAGTATTTAACTTCAAACGATAACACTGATTTTAGAACTGCTACTGTTTAAGACAGAACCCACGTTCTCTATGCTACTATTAAATGACAATGCAAACGTTTGCCATGACGTGTCTGAGAGCTCTGACAAGCTGTTTGCATGCTTCATAGAATTCTGCTTGTTTAAAAACCCTAGTGGGGCTGACTGTTCTGTTTATACAGATGAACTTTCCCATAAGGCAATGGAGAGAGAGTAAAAGCAACAGAGAAATGAATGGTCACAGATCCCTTCCCTTTCATTAATATAATCAGATAAATATGAATACTAACATTTGTGGTAGTCTAAATAAGGCTCAGGAGCACTCAAAAATTCTGCCTTTACATGATACATAAGTCAGAGAAAGAAAAAGCTGAATTTTAAAGATACAGTAGTATTCGGTTCAGAATCCCATACAACTGGTATGGAGTCTGGCGTTTTGCTTCAACTAAAACAAGATTAAATTCTGAGCTAAGCTCAACACCCTTCTCACCAGAGTAAATACCCCCTCTTTACACCTATTAACACTGTAACTGATGAGCATTCCTTGGAGAAACAAGATAGAGCAGCTTGAGAAGGAGGAAACTAAAATGCTGTTATGATAAAAATGTCTAAAAGGACCTCATGCTATAGCAAATGGAAACAAAATTTAGCAGCCCCTTGCTGGGACTATCAAGCCAGTCATAGCTTGTAGGGTATCACCGAATGAAAGATGCATTTAAAAATGCAAAGTATTTCACATCTCTATGTTTTAACACAGTATTGTAAAGAAAATGTATGTCATGCTTTTGCTTGGTGTTTGTGTATCTGAAATCGCTATAGGGAACTTGAAGTGATTGCAGCTATCAAGTTAGAGTCAGAGACTTAAACTGTGATGTTGATTTAAGCAAGTTATTTAATCTGACCATAAGCTTACTATTAAGAGTTTCAAGCAGAGATTCTCCTTTCAGGTCAACCTCTCCTCTTCAGGTCAATTTACTTAAAGGTCTAAGCTTATTAACTTTGTAAGAACATAAGTGGTGGGGGACAAAGGAAAAGCCATACACTTAGAAGATCAAATACCTTTTCCCCATGTTTTATTTTAAGAGGAAGTAGATGAAATAAAACATGATTTTTGATTTCATGTGGTATAGAGTATTTGTACCACAAGAGGGCACTGAAACCATACTTAAAGTGGATCATTAAGCTATTGCTGTGTACAGTACAGAACTAAGTCATAAAGTAAGGAAGTATGCATTGCTTTCACAAACATACACACTCACTACATAAAAGCATTCGGATATCTTGATGGCATGCACATGTATTCATAATGTACTCACACTGCCTCTACTTCCAACAGAGCAGCACAAAGCTTTTTGTAAAACCGCCATCCTGCCAAGTGATGAAAGACAGTGAGACTGAGGAAATTTGAAGCTTGAAACAAGTTGTGCTTCATGTTTTGAATACCATCAGTCTATTAATAAAGTTTAAGATTTTGAATTTTGATCTTGTCTAAAAGAATGTGAAGTGCATGAGCTCATAAAAAATTGTATCTGTCAGTCAGAGGTATATGCTTACAGTCAGATACAAATATTTTGAGTACAAATGACTTCTGCTTGTCCAAGCAGCAACTCTTGTTTACAGAAATAAGGAAAAGTCCTATGCAACAGCAATTAACAAATCAGCACATTTCAATGGCCACTTGACCATCACACTAAAAATATGCTTCTAGTGTATTGTAACCTTTTTAATAAGGCTTGACAACATCTGCATGTTCCCATCAGCTAATGAAGTGCCCACAAGAACAATCCCTTAGATGTTAGTTGGATATTCCTCTACAGGCCTTATCACATGATAAAAGCTAATTGCAATTTTTTAAGCCATAAAAGTCTGCAAAACAAATCCTGGCAATGCACCATTTCAATATCAGACAAAAATAATACTGGCTTTCTCTACTAGCTTTATGAACAGCACAAAGCCAAAGTATCTCATTTCTGCAGCTCTGAGACTTGACCATGTTTTTCACATTAAGTTTTCTACACTTGTTACGCAAGTCGCTTGGTCCTGTTATTTGTGGGTCAGATATGGCTGCTTAGGTATCTGTCAAGCAACATAAAGTTTCTGCTACTTAACATGCTTCTGGACCTGACTTGCCAGCAACATAACAGTTGATCATTCAGTAGAAACACCCTTAACACTGCCAAGTCACCTCTAGAAGGACCACCACAGGATAATCCTGTAACAACGAAGTCTTCTGACCATTTTCTCGCTTATTTGGAAATAAGGCAGTATGTGGAGTAGTGGAGGCATATGTAGCACTGCAGCACTGCTGCTGTATAGTATCCATATTGGTTGCAACTGACTGAACCCCTGCATTGCCTAACAAACATGTCATAGGTGATATAGTTGTATTGAATTCTGGACACTTCACACACCTCCAGAAGACAAAAACCCACCAAAAACCTTTGCAGATTTAGAAATCCTTTTACAAGGAAAACAAACGTTTATATAAACTTCAATATAGGAGGCAGAAGTTAAATAGAAAAGTGTTGGTTTGAGGTTTTTGATTCCTCTTCTGACATGCATGAAGTGACTTATGTTTGAAATATAAATTTCTATCTAGAACAGAGGTAAGTTAGGAAAAAGAAAATAAAAGTACCAGGCAGCAGTACAGACAGGAACATATAAACAAGCATCCAACAAATCAGCATTAGCGTATCAGACTTCCAAAGTCCTGTGCTAACAGCAAATGTCCCAACATGCTTGACAAAATTCCTATTCCACCTATTTGAAATATACACCAGGCACATACTGTAATCAAAAATAAGACTATAAATTCAGATTTTTGATCCCATATTCCATCCCATGCCAGCATATAACTCCCACTGACCATTTGTTGGATTCTGCCGATGGCTCACGGCAGCAGAGCAAGGAACTCCGTGTCTCACTAGTTAGTTCAGTTCTCGTGAATAGAGGCTTTTGACAGGCGAAGCAAAAACACAGCTATCAATCACATGGGCCTACAACCCAAAGCACAGGCAGCCCTACTGCTGTTACTTTCAGAAATACTGAATGAATGTTTATCAAAACAAGGTATTAAACCAGAGACAACGTTTGACATTCCAATTTCTTGGTAAATTTTTCAGCATAACATACCCATCTCAAAGGATATAAATAATTATGACGTGCCATCAAGTGCATAACAAGAAGAGGACAAACTAAATTCAGTATTAGATGTCCTGAAGCAGCAACACATGATCTGAAAGGCTCTGAAAATCTCCTGAAGTAACAATCCAGTGATACTGGGATTGTCAAGCATACATTTGACCCATGTACTTACAAATGTGCTGCATTAGCTCTATACCTAAAGTCCCATTCAGAAAAGTGTGTGAAAAGTAGTGTTCAGTTTGCATCTTGTCTTCAAAATGTGCCTTCCAGTCTGTCATGGAGCCAAACAAGAGCAGATTATGTTGCTTTATGTATTTTGTAAATCTACATGATATTAACATTTTAACAAATGCTTTAAGTGCAACAGGTAAAATTAAATATTAGCATCTAAATACAGTTTGCATTTTTTAGGTTCTACGTAGTGTTGAATAATTGTATATACTATTGCATTACGTATGTAAGGTCAAAATTCAAACTTACAATCTCTTTTCAATTGTTTTCTTTGGACTGAAGGATGAACAGAAGACTCCCCAAATGTCAGGATACTTCTAAGTGCGAAGTGTGATTTCTGGGTAGGCATTCTTGAAATAATTCTGGTTTTGGAGACTCAACCACACTTTCATACAGCCTGTCAAGGTTCCTCTCGAGTCAGTTGAAGTTTATAGTGGGGAAAAAAAATATTTCCCCAAACCTTATGAAAATCAGATAGGCAAATCTACCTTTCCATTTCTGAATTCTGAGTTTTGACTTAAACCACAAATCATCCTCAAGGTTGAATTAACCAGTATGTTTATTTTACATTCTGCACAAGAATGTACAAAGAGCATTTACACTATTTGTCAGGTTCATACTTTCAGGTTTCTTGCACTCAGACAAAAGACGACCTAAAGGATATTATAAATAGAAATGAAAAAGAAAGAAATATTAAGACAGGAAGAGTCCCAGAAAAAGGCAAAAATATAAATATAGGGTAAAATACTTAAATACTGGAATACTGAAATTTAATGAGCAAATTAACATGCTACAGCATATTCAGCTCTCTTGATTTAGCAGCTTTACAGATTCCTTAACAAACAAACCCAACCCCAACGTACCAGATGAATATATTCACACTCACTTTGTTAACCTGTGGCCAAGCTAGCAAAAAAGGAAAGAACACTTTTCTCATAAGCACTTTTGGTATGGGTTTCTCTTAATATTCCAGAAATACAAACTTCCTAAACAGCATATGCAGTAATAGTTGACCTCAAAATGAACATCCTGGATCAGGAATCAATGCAAACAGCAGCCAAGAATCAGCCAAACTAGAGGACTATATTTTTAAGTATTACGACAAGTTTAAGGAAGAAAAGCATACAAAAGAAAACAAAGATGTAAAAGATCACTTTGGGGTTCACATACAGCCATTGCCCATTACTATCTCAGTTCTGTGATTATACTTTTGTATTACTTTCTGCTTAACTTCAAAATAGAGTGGCTATCATTAAAGTTTGACTGGACAACTTCAACCTTTTGAGTTACAGCCATTTTTGAAGAAGATCTTAATAAAAAATAAACAAACATTGTATTTTGTTTCCAGAACAGTGAAAGTGTCTCTTGTGATGAAATGTGCAAGTTCCACTACTGCTTACGGTACCTGTTGGGATTTTTAAAAGAAGAGTGACCTGATGCTAAGAGATTCAATGAGAGGTACCAGTGTAAGAGCTGACATTATGGAAGTCAGTAAGAGACCCATCAGCTGGGCCATAATACCACTTACTATAGTACATTTAGCTAAACAGCATTCATTTCTCTGCACAGCTGATGTGCTGTCAATCAGAGCAAAAATGCATAGGGCCATAAAAGATAGTATTATTCTAATGGCATACTGGAATTTCAGTCCTGGAATTTCACCTACAATGGCATCATCCATATTTTACCAGGAGATATGGTGGCCTCTAGTCTATGTTTAGACAGCGTAATTCTCGATGCTAAATCAGAGGAGGTTTCTCCATGTCTTTCCACTGGAAAGGGAATTAAAAAAATTATTTCAGAGGAAGTCCTAGCAATACTAAAAATCAAAAGCATTTATCTCATCTAAGGTTTTCATTTAAAAACAAGGGAAAGATTAGATGGAAAGATACCTTAGTAACGATTCGAGAGAGAAGGGATTACAAAATATATTCATAAATGTTCTTCAAGATTGCCCATGAGCAGCATATTAGCCATATGCAAGTACAGACAAAACACTTCAATTATTCAGTGGGATTCACTGAAATGAAAGAATCCATCTCCAAAAGCTGTTATTGGGTTTTCTTTTATACAAGTAGTCACTAAGGACAATAAAGCAGTCTATCTCAAATATTTTAAAATATTTTGGGGGGAGAGATTGGGTTCAAAGTCATTCTTCTTACAGATTTTTGGAGTGTTAAGAGCAGTGACCACAGACCCCATATAAATAAAATAATGTTGACACAATATAGTCTATTCTGTAGAGACTGAACACTAGAAAATGACATCCAAAGTACTGAACACACTGAAAGAATATGAATTAAAACTAAACTGCTCTTCAGCAAATTCTTCAGCTTTAAGAAAACATATCCATCTGACTGTAAAATTTGAAGGGATGTACAAAGGGGCTGTTGAGTAGCCTAGCAGTAGTAGCTGTGAACTTCCATTAATACTAAATCCAACATTCCTCATTTACCAGGAAGAGATATCAGTGAGGCTATTAAGGTATTACTAGACACACTCAGGAAGTAATCTGCAGTCAGTGGCAGCCTTCTAGATATTTAATAAGTCATCCTCAAGCACTTCTTAACCGACTGTAACTTTTCCATTAAAAGCAGTGCCTCAACCTTGGTCCTTACAGGGAGAAAGCACTATAAAGCAAAAGGGAGGATCCTTGGAAAAAAAGCAGAGTAATCATGAATTTCAGGTGCAACACCCAAGGCAAATAGACCCTATTTCACTTGTGGTCCATCTTTCAGCAGTTGCTTACCACTGCACCCAGAAGAGGTGATGTTGTACAGAAAAGGATAAAACTGCAAACAGCGGATCATCTTCAGGCTGCTTTCACACTCCAAGCACTTGGTCGTCAAATCCAGCGCATGTCTGAAAGCCTGCAGGGCTCCACTAATGTTGTTCAGAGCCAGATACGCATTTCCTAGGCTCAAAAAAGTCAGGGGCTGCAAAGAGAAAAGCAACATACCCTACCATAAGTATGTTCAGTATGTAAAACTGAAGCCAACTAGGAAAAACCCCCATCAATCCACACCCTCCCAAATTTGGCTGCAAAGAATTTAGAAAACTTCTTAAATAGGGGCTGCCTATTCTTAGAATGGAGAACTAACAGCTTGATGCATTGGTGCTAAATGAAAGCTGTTTTGACATAAGGTTGTGTTCAGGATTCCATCTTCCTACGATGAAAAACAGCTATTAAATACACACAAGCTGAAATGAAGCATTAAATACTTAGAACCCATCATAAACAGAATGCCTGCTGCACAGAGTAGCAAAGAACTAAACTGAAATGCTTGAAGACATTTTAGAATGATTAAAAGTCAGCAAACCCACAAAAATATTACTAGTATTCTAGCAGGACAGATGCATTTCATTTGTCAAGGGTGTTCAGGATTTACTTGAGCAGAACTAGGTTACTGAAAACACCGATGTCACATTAGCTTAGGGGTATACAATTATGTTTGCTTTCAATTCTTCATAAAACTTAGTATTTTTGTCCATTGCTTTTGGCTAGTATCCCTAAAATATGCTGGTTTTTTTTAAAGTACAAATTATAAACACCTTTTTCACTGGGTAGAATTTAATTAGCACTTTAATACAGGCACACAGTAAAGCACTACATTTTGTTTGTTGACTGAAAAGTCTTTCACTTACACAAAGTAATTTGCTGCAATTAACAGTATAATGTTAGAATAATGACTGTAATGTTGTAATTTAGCAGTCATTTTTTCCACTGAATTAATTTTACATTCATTATCTGAAAATGTGGAGACTGATCAGTAGCTTAAGATTTTTCAAACTCATCTTAGCTTGTATTATTAAACACCATTCAGAAAAAGGTGCAAGCTGAGCAACAGGATTTTTTTTTTTTTAAAGCTTTTGCTAATATAGCACATCCTTCACTCCCTGTAGTTGTAATTCATTTCAGTTTGTATTTACTTCCCATTATATTCCAGGAAAAACTATTCAAGTACAAATTCTCCTGCCAGATTTTTTGATACAATAGGTATTAAAGGACTGAAAATGCCTGAAAAAAACAGCAGCAGGCATTACTGTAACGAGGTAGGACTCAACAATACTTTTGAAGAAAAGCCCTACTCACAGCACGATCCTAAGGATCCCTAGTCTCCTCCCCTCCAACGTTGTGCTTTCAAGTGTTCTTCTTAAGGCACATCATTCAAGCATAGTTCTTTCTACAGTTCCTTTTTGCACTCTTACCTGCCACCCAAAATGGACTAGATTCTTTTCCAACAATTGCAAAATTGTTCCTGAATGCTATATTGAAAAAGCTTATTCTGTTTTTAGCTTTTTTATGTGCTAGATGACTGGTGGCCCGGCAGGTTTAAGCTCTCTGTTTATCTAATTAGAGGCAGAAGCACAGGAAAAAGTCACTTGAACTTCTTACCAAAGCATCTCAAATGTAAGACAAAAATTACTTGCTAAAGAAAAGCGGTCACCCATCACCCCCATCCCCTCCCTCCCCCCCTTCCTCTTTACAATTGTTCTGGCCAGTCCAGTAGTTTAAACAGTTTATACAGAAACTTTATATGTGACATAGGTGACAACCTACAAAATGTTTATAATGTTACCATTCAGAAACACAAAAACCTGTTTTGAATGTATGGTTGGAAGTAACATCACTAAACAAATAGAACATAGCTTTTTGTCTAGGTATATAGATGCAATCTAAGGACAAATAAAACTACAGATAAAAAGTCAAGTGGCACAGAAAGACGTCTATACAGCCAAAGATCTTGGTGATATACGTGCTACGTTAAGGGTTTTAAAAAAAAATCAAGATACGATGCTGACAGCATTTCTGTTTTAGGGGAAAATGTTGCCAAAACACCAGGATTAGATTCCTTGGAGCCACTGCTGATAATACAGGCTTTGGGAGGCAAAAAGTGTGTCATCTATTTTAGAAGAACTTCAGCTCTAGATGTTTATATTCTCAGCAACCGGCATCACCCCCAGTGCGATCAAGAATTTAAATGAAAATTAACATCTGTTGTAAATCACAAGCTGGAAGTTGAACTGCATGCACAGGTAAGTAAGCACGAGTAAATAACATGTCTTTAGAAAATAATGAAGGAAAAGATGTTCACTGCTGAACAAAAACAAAACCCACCATCTTACCTCGGAGGCATTGATGGCCAAAGCCTTCAGCAGGAGCCTGCTAGCATCCAAATGAAGACCATAATGAATCAAGAGGTTAGCAAGATTGACCAGAGGGATGTCCTGATACTCATGTGGAGCCAAATTAAATGCTTTTTGCAAACAGGTGATAGCAAAGGTGCTATTTCCAACTGCACGCCAGTACAATCCAGCTTCATTAAGCACAAGCCATAGAGGATCTTCTGGCTATAGGAGAGGCAGGGAAAAGGATGAAAACATCCACAGAGAAGCGTCTCAGGAAGACAGAATTGCCTGCCCTTTGCTAAGAAACAAAGAAACAAACCTCACCCTTGCATACTACCTTATTAACTAAATACAAATTACACTTTGCTGTGACAGCTAGCAGATTATTCAATCTGCTCTGCTCTACTCAAATTGATACGATTTACAGTGAACTGTAATTTAGTAGCAGCTGTTGCTCACACTCTACTCATATGACTGCCTTATATCATGACCACAAAATCCCTTAAAATATACAAGTGATCATGGTTAGCTCGCTTCAGGAAGCAACATTTGTGAGCCACTTCAGAGTCTTAAAATTACATTAATACAGATCTGTGTAGAAATGTTAGATTTTGAAGGTCAGGCAGTTCTGAAATTGTAATTAGATGTGCTTCCAGGTCCTATATCCAACATCAAGACTTCCTGCCAATTTAAGGCTTCAGCGTTGTTTTTTCTTAGTTTTAGTTATCTATTTGTCTTATGAAAGTTGACAAGTG
Organism: Haliaeetus leucocephalus; assembly: GCF_000737465.1. NCBI lineage: Eukaryota > Metazoa > Chordata > Aves > Accipitriformes > Accipitridae > Haliaeetus > Haliaeetus leucocephalus. The sequence goes on from NW_010973132.1 coordinate 5,851,055, forward strand.
ACATACATTAGATACTGTTTAAAGATTATAAAATAGCAAGCAACATGAGAGGGCAGGTGGAAGAATGAAGGAAGTGTCAAATACACCTCGAACATTCCTTCCTCCTCTTTCACCTATAACAGAAAAAACAAACACTCATCCTAGAGGAGAAAGAGCAAAACTTTAATATACTGACAGGTGGACAGAGCTATATAAAACATCCACTTTCAGATGGAGCAGTTTGAAACGGTTTAGAAACACTTACATTCTAGTTTTCAATATTTTCAGCATTCCGTGTTACCCAATTCTACAAAGAGTTTAAAGTATAAAAGCAATAACTGAAATTAATGTCCAATCCAACCTACACATCTGAAGCCCGAATGCATGCGTGGGTAGGAAACATGCAGCTGGGATTAAAGCAGCAAAACAGATAAGGATCTTTACAGCAGTATTGTATTAACATAATACAGCTGGCATTACAGTAATACTGTGTTGAAAAAGTTAATCAGTACAAAGATTTTCTTCCAGACTTTAAAAGCAACCTCACATAGTAGGGTTCTACCTACGGTTCAAGATGAACTGGAAGATATCAATAGGATATATTACCTCTTTGTTTGGAGTACCTTACATAATCTATAATTGCAAGTGTATTTATCACCCCTATTTTGCAATGGCACATACACAACATTACTTGCATGTTATTCATGGTAAACTCCTCACTGAATTACACTCCATACACAGGTCTCAATGACCTTTCTTTAACTAACCCTCAGCAAGTTATTAGCACTTTTTCTTTCCCAATACAAAGATACCAACAGTGGCACTCCTGCTCTAGAAAGTTTATCATTAGCAGAACAGGCATGACACAACAGTGTTCTTACACCAGCACCTAAATGCCCAAGAAGTTCAGACTTTTAGCATGAAGGCAACAGAACACTACAGTTCTGTTTGTGGGCAGCAGGAGCAGGGAGGTGGTTGTCCCCCTGTACTGGGCACTGGTGAGGCTGCACGTCAAGTACCATGTTCAGTTTTGGGCCCCTCACTACAGGAAAGACATTGAGGTGCCGGAACACGTCCAGAGAAGGGCAACCAAGTTGGTGAAGGCTCTAGAGCACAAGTCCTATGAGGAGTGGCTGAGGGAACTGGGGCTGTTTAGTCTGGAGAAAAGGAGGCTGAGGGGAGACCTTATCACTCTCTACAGCTACCTGAAAGGGGGCTGTAGTGAGGTGGGTGCTGGTCTCTTCCATCAGGTGGCTGGAGATAGGATGAGAGGAAATGGCCTCAAGTTGCAGCAAAGGAGATTTAGGTTGAATATTAGGAAAAATTTCTTTACTGAGAGGGTTGTCAGACATTGGAGTAGGCTGCCCAGGGAAGTGGTTGAGTCACCATCCTGGAGGTATTCAAAAAGCGCATAGACAAGGTACTCCAGAACACGGTTTAGTGGGCATGGATGATGGTTGGACTCAATGATCTTGAAGGTCTTTTTCAACCTAAACAATTCTATGATTCTACAGTTAAAACCAAAATACCTATGCACTGCAACAGTAAGACATTACACACGTATAGCACTGCTCTCAACAGCATAATAATAGGAACCAACTCCTACTGTTAATTTTTCTTCTGGGTAAGACAGATGTGCATAGTAAATGGTACTGATTTTAGACTAAAAACAATACATACACACACTGCCTTGACACAACTTGTACAAGACAGTTAATTTGAGAAATATCAGCTTGACACATCAAAAAGAGGCAACCTCTATCTCAATGCTGCCTGTCATTTGACTTGTGATGACTCTCAAAGGCCCCACGCAAGATGGAGGTGGCATTCTGCAGGGTGTTACACAGATGTACATTCTTTGCCAGAGAGTGCTAATTATCCTGACAGAAGATTGACAGAGGCTTCGTTTCTTTGGAGGAGGGGGTGGGGGAGAAGACAGGGTAGTGGGGAGGAGGAGGAGGAAGAGCAAAAGGCAGGCATGTAGGGAGGGGTGAAGGATGGAGGAGTAGTTCCAAGCTGTTTCTCTCAGTTAAGCAAATGGCTGCCAGGATTAGCTCATATATTGCTGCTCCATGTCCTGCAGTCACAACAAGAACAAGTAACTACAGGGCTGCTTGGTCCACACTAAGCTAAATTAGAGGGATACTTTTCTATATGTTTGTGCTTTACTTGTAAACATGGATTTTTAAGTTAGTTATGTCTCAGTTACAGGCAGCAAATAAGCTTATTTCTTGTGCATCACTGACTGACTTCTTCAGAAGTATAGAAACAAGCCTCAAGTAAGAATTCTGAATTTATCTCATGCTACAGTTTTTGACATACCTTTTTCATGGCATGATCTAGAAACGCTCCTATCTTCGCCTGTGTAATAGTTTGATTGTTGATACGAGACTGCAAAACCTGGACAACAAAGATTTCATTTTTTTTTTTTTTTAATGAATTAATTTTACAGTCTATATCTACACAGGTCATACAAGTCTCACTTCCTGAAGTCTTCCCTTTAATAAAGCGGAAAAAAAAAAAAAAAGAACAAATGTTCTAAACAGATGATGTGAACAAGTAGTGATTAAAGCAGCCCACCTCCAGAAAGCAATATGAAGGACTAATCTCGGCCTAAAGCTACCAACTTGGCAGAATACAGTAAGGTACTGGAACCCCCAAGAAGATGAATCATGTCGGGTGACTGTTAGAAGTTTTAAAAGCAAGCAATAATTTCAAATAGTAAATTAAATTTCCTATTCTGTGTGCTTTTGGTCAGCATTTGAAAGAAGTCAGACAACAAGTCTTATACTGAGTGACAAGTTCTCCCTTTCTCCAGCCCTATTAGAAAGCACTTACTCCCCCTTTTTGGAAGTACTGATTGGCTTGTGATATCAAGTAATCTTTTAAATATCAGTCTTTCATGTTCTAAGTAAGAATTCTAAGGCAACAAAGAGGAGAACTTTAAATCAGAAGAGAACCAAAGAGAAAATGTCTCTTACTTGTCTTGCCTGATCATCCGGCATCTTGAATTTCAAATCTAGATTACTGTCTAGTTGCTTGACCAGTATGTTTAGAGATTCATTGTTACGAGCATCAGTAATGGAAGAACAGTCTGGTGCCTGGGTTTCTCCATGCCCGACAGCATCTCTTGGGATATTCAGGATTGGCTGGACTCTAGCACCAAGGAGAACCAAGACAAATTAGTAGCATGTGCTGCATGTCACTGATCCATAAACACATGAATCAGCTATGTATCAACCGACAAGTCTCATCCTGTAGACTGCCACAAGACATGAGCTGCAAATCAGGAGAGTTCAAGGACCACCCTTCCCTTGAAAAGTTGTTAACAAATAAGGTCTTTACTTTCCATTTTTAAGCACAGAATACCTGTAAATAATGGACAATGCAGCAGAGATATGACACAGAAGGTTCTTAAATTATGCTAATAAGGATTGTATGAAGTTTAGGACTAAAGAGGTAAGTGAAAAAGAAAATGCTGAAGTTTTTTAAAGTTTGATTTCAAAAACATCAAGAGGTAGCCAGATTATTTGGGAAGAACATTCTAAGTTGAACACTGTTTTTCTTCAAACAAAGCTTCAGGACATTTGTGGATGGGAACCTTTGCTTTAACACATGCTCAACACTAGAATTATACTGACTAGGAGAAGAAAGCTTTCTTACTATCACTATTATAATGTTAAGTGAGTAGGATATTATGAAATTGCATTGATCTATGTAAGGTAGCTATTGCAACATAGACACATTTATTTTATCCTATGTAATAACAAATACTACTGACTATTCCACAACTAAGCTGGTTTTCTATGTCTGTCCAAAAGGAATGAGCGAAGGCTTTCCACTCCTAATCCTTTTTTAGTACTTTCTGGTCTCCACAATTTTCTGTTGTAACAACTAAAGCTAGGAGGATGTATGCAATGTACAATGGTTAATTGTAGTTATTAAACAGATACCCACCTCATTCTCTGTCAAGGTCTTTATTTTTTTTAAATATACTCTACAAGACATTCAGACTTGTGCTTAAATCCTCATTCTTTTAGTAATACCGTAGATATTCCATGTATTCACCTTGTACTAACAGTCAGGGAAGAATCACCATGAAATTGGATCTGACTGTTACAGTTACAGCAAAGACGACAATAAAGTCAAACACCATCCTGTGGAATGGCCAGAGAAAGAGGTCCGAACACATCTGTGCTGTTGATTACTAATTATGCCCATCCTCTCCAGAAAGAAGATACGCATTAAGACGTTAGTGTGAAAATTTACAAATATAATTTTTAAACATCAACACTTGCCTGAATCCCCTATTTTCTGGAGGCAGGAAATAAGTTGGCAGTTCTTCCGGATCAGGAATTTTGGGGAAAGATTTCATGCACTCTGATCGCTGAGGCCAAAGAATATGCTGTTTGTCCTAACGGGGAAAGGAATTATTTTTGATTATTTTCTCAATATTTTTAATACTCTAATTAACAAGCTAATAAGAACATAAGGAATAGTCTGGAGGCAAAAAAAGAGCAGAGATCTTTAAAACTATTATTTTTCCATCTTTTCTGGAATATCAGCAGTTCAGTTTTCTATCTTTAATCAGCTGTACTGCTTTATTTGCAGCAGATATTTACAAAGGTAGCTAAGAACAACCCCCTCTGTGCTGTAGTAGAGTTTCAAATGATGGGAAACTGGTACAGAGAAACTACAGAGATGCTTGTATGTTGAAGAAATTCAGAATGCTTCATTCTCCAGTGCTCCCACACATCAAAACTGTAGCCCAAATGGTAAGAAGTTTCACACAAACAAGGACAAGATTCACAACTCCTCTTTGAAAAGGCAAAGCTTATTCCTCTTCACTCACTCTATTGGATTCTACACTCCACACTGAAACGATAGAACGAGCAACAGGGGAAGACTGCAAGGACTGGCTGTGGTCGCTTTGGTTTGCATGAAGATCCAAATTCACAGATGTCATACTAGAAGTTGAAGAGTCTTCACCAAACTAGAAACAACAGAAAAACATTATTTAATGAAGAGATGGTATATTTTTGGCTGATTTTCTGTGCATTATTTTTTTTTCCCCACCATTTATGTAGTTAAGCCTCACTGATAAGCTGAAATTTGGGTAGCGGAAAAAAAGTGGAAATTTAAGCCTCTTGATCCACTGACATAATGGAAAAGTAATATTCATGTTGTAAATAAGTCAACAATGAAAACAAGTGCAAATCAACAAAAAAATGCTAGGAGGTACCAAGCAAACATTTCTAATAGACCGCAAACAAAATCAACTTATCTAGCCTGCATAGTAACTATGACCTGAACTAGAGCGAAGACTCATGGCTTGCAAAATTATCTTGATAAACTGAACTTATATAATTATAATAAATAGGAAGAACATCCAAGGAGAAAACATAGCATAATTAAAAATAATTATTCCTGTTTCTTAAACTAGTTAAGGGGAAACTCCAGAACACATTCCACATTGCAAAATAAATGAAACCATAATCTTTATCTGTAGTTCCAGCACAGCAGTGGTGTTGCTTGGGTGGCTGTCATTCTGGATTTTCAGTATTAGTATGTAACTTGCTTCCAAAACTTCTCAGTACTCCTGTATCAGATTTCCTTGGTGAACTGTCTAATTCAAGATATACAATCAGCAAATACTCCCAGAACTGTACTAAGCTACTATGCTGGAATATTCTTTCCACTAAAGAATAATTCTTGTTCCATATACCACATGTACATTAGAAAAGAAAACTAACTCCTTAGAAAACCTTTGCCTCTTCATTAACATTAGCTGCCTAATGCTTTTTCCTATCCTCTTTGAAGGAAATTAAACTGGAAAATTAAACATGTTATGCTCCTGTTAGCATGCCTGAAATGTAGTATATTTATGTGAGAGAAAGCTGTAATTCCTCAACCGAGGATTCTTGTACTTCCCAGAAAGAAGTACTTGGCTGTTCTATGCAGGTTTAAAAAGCAAAGGAGTCAATATAGAAGTGGCTGGTAACTCACAGGAAACTAAGACTTTGGACTAAAGTAAAGTTTTTTAATTCAAATAATTCTAATAGTTCTCTTTTCTAAGTAAAACAAAGTCTTATACAATAAACCCTCTAAATTTATGTAATCCACAGTCGATCTCAGCTTGTATTACTAGCAAAAGAAACTAGCATTAAATACTTTACACGCTGGAAAAGAGACTAAATGATTTCTCACTATAATCACCACACCCAAAATGTCCCCCCTTTGTCAAGCCTCAAAAAAATGGAACTATTTTGCTAATAAGGCAAACGGGACGCAACTTAGAGCAGTGGTATCAATTCACAGACAAACCTGAACATATTCCACATTTTCAAAAATGTCTCCACGGTGGTAACGAACAGGCTGGTCCCACTGGCAGTGCAAGCTATGCTGCTGGTTGCCCAGTCTACAAATCTGATGGTTCCCTGCAGAGCACAAAACATTTTTTCTACTGTATAAGTGAGCTTTCCAAGGAGACAAAGACAGCATACAGCCAACCCCTCTGCCCCCGATTCGGTCAATCCTTTTTATTTATTTAATCAGCACAGAGGAAACTCTGTCTTCAAAAGACTCGGAAAAAACCCTCTTCAAGAACATACCGCAATCCCTTGTTTTAATACGCAAAACACAACAGCCACTCAGGGCCATCTTAATATATAAAGTAGTTATGTCCTGACATTAATCTGAGTATGTGCAATTCTTCATTGCTATAATGAGCATGAACTCTAAAAATTTGTACCTAATTGAGCTTCTTTTGCCATCTGTGTCTCGTGAATGATGTTCCTCAAAATTTGTTCCTCCTGGATGAGCTTGTACTTGTCTAAAACATCTTGTTGCCTAAGGTAATGGTCATGCTGCTTCTGATACTCCTTCAATTCATTTAATGTTCGCTGAAGTGATCTTGAAAATTCAACAGTAGAAAAGATTTACTTTGAATGCTTTTTAAAATCAGCTTTTCCTACAGTGTTGCACATTTTCAACTGGGTTCCTTACTATGAATAATTTTATTGCATAGTCAAAGAAAATAATTATTCTATTTGAAATGTAAATAATTGCTGCAACAGAACAACAAAAGTGAGATTGTATGAATTGCCACTAGGATGCTTCTTTAGTTACCTATGCTGGGCTTCCAATTTTTGCTCAAGTTTTTGCTGACATAGGACAGCATGCTTCCTTTTTACAGCTTGCTCAAACCCTGGTTTGGCCTGTAGAGCATGATCGTAACACAGGACTGAGTGGTTGTACTCTCCAAGCATCTGAAAAATGACCGAGAGAGTTAGCCATTGTTTGGTAATATTTAATAAAAAATATTCCACTTTTAAAGTCATTAACTCAAATTTTAATTTGTGGTAACAAGCAGCCTATCATTTCTGAAACTTAAGCCACTATATCTGCTAAAGAAAGGCTGCAAGAGAATGGCCCTGGGCTTTATTTCCAAGCGCAGATAAAAAACTTCACTAAAAGACAGACTTTTGGATGAAAATACCTTGACAAAATCTTAAACATTAAGCGTGAAATGCATGTGGAACACAAGACACATTGTAAGAGAGTAAAGCATTACAAGTCAAGCCAGAAAGATTAAATAATACTCGGTTTTCTACAAGTCTTGGAAAATAAAGATAGTATTTACTGCGTATATATTTCCCAAAGTGTAATAGCTGGTAAAGAAATCACTGTAATCCAGAGCTGCATGGACCACAATAGCTGCATCTGCAGAGAAATGAGCCCGGTGCAGGATATTTGCCAAATTTACCAGTGCAATATCTTTATTTTGCCTAAAAGAAGAAAAGAAAATGAAAAGAAAAAAAGAAAAAACAGACATTAAAAGAAGCTCAGACTGTGTAAGAATCATGCATAAGGATACCTTCATTTGTCAGTCACATATTAAATATATAATTCAATAGAAAAATATCTAAACTATATATATGCGTAGTATAGCACATAAAGACTAAGAACAAGTAATATGGATTATTCCTTAGGATACAGTCTTAGGAACCAAAACCTGTTTACTAACTAGGATAACTAGAAAAGCAATCTGAAAAGAAACCTTTATTAGCAATTCTTACCTTGAAGAAAAATGAAGGGCACGCATAGCACATTCTACTACTTGGTATGGCTCGTTCTTTATTCGCCAGTAAAAAGAAGCCATATTATAGAGTACCCAGGAAGATGAGTTCTGCAGTAAAAAGAAACACATGAACTGTACTAAGACATGAACTAATTAGGGCTTTAATCACTATGGGATGGAAAGCTGAGCACCAAACCCGCTCTAAGTTATCCTCTTCCTCTAGAAAGCTGCCATTTGGCAATAGTTGTGAACGTTCAGGAAGAATGAACTAGCACATAAATGTATTAAAGAAACAAAACTGCCTTTCAGATAGGTAAAAATTCAAAATGAGACAAAATGATAAGTGGCAATAGTTTTAAGCATCAGCAGCTTAGCTGGAGTTCAATGAGAATTCCTGTATTTTGCAGGAAGGCATTTAATAAAAACATACACAATTCAGTACTATTGTTTCTTTGTTCTTTAAGTACCTGCATTTTTGTTTAAAAGCTCTTATTACCTTGACAGAGCAATGAATGTGGCTTTCCAGACCACCCAAATACATGAGTCACTGAAGATGACAGTAAGTGTCTATTTACTGGCTTTGCATGATGCCTTCTCCTACCTCTGCTTGCCTAGCAGAAAATGTTTTTAGTCTGCCTTTTGTAACTGAAATGTAAAGCAAAAATATATGAGCAAAACTAGTACTGGATCTGATTGCATGTACCAGGCATATCTAATCTTGTGAGACCTTTCTAGCACTCTTTGTGCGTACAGTAAGATTACGGTTTCATACCTTCATTAGTCCGTCATAAATACGATGACCTATTTCCTCTATACTTCTTCCCAGCCTCCGTGATAAGTATGTGAAGATTGGATCTTCTTTAGGTAACAAGGGTGCGGAAAGATTAACTCTTTCTTGGACACCCTAAAATAAAAATTGAGTATAGGTATTTTCTGACACTTTAACTAAAAGTAGAGAAATATATGCAACAGCATGACTCCCAGGGAAATTTACAGCTTGGTTATTTTACATTCCTATCATTCTTTCATATCAAGATCTTAGGGACTTGACAGGATAATGTCACCTTTGACAGATGAATAATATATATTATTATAGACACGCAAACACTAGAAGCAACCAAAAGCAGCCTCTGCTTGTGAATGCTATAGGAGTGTCCTGGTTTCAGCTGGGATAGAGTGAATTGTCTTCCTAGTAGCTGGTACAGTGCTATGTTTTGAGTTCGGTATGAGAAGAACGTTGATAACACTGATGTTTTCAGTTGTTTCTAAGTAATGTTTGGTCTAAAGTCAAGGATTCTTCAGATTCTCATGCCCAGCCAACAAGAAGGCTGGAGGGGCACAAGGAGTTGGGAGGGGACACAGACAGGACAGCTGACCCAAACTGGCCAAAGGGATATTCCATACCATGTGATGTCATGTCCAGTATATAAACTGGGGGGAGTTGGCCTGGGGGGAAGCAGATTGCTGTTCGGGAACTAATTGGACATCGGTCAGCAAGTGATGAGCAATTGCATTGTGCATCACTTGTTTTGTATATTCCAATTCTTTTTTTTTTATTATTATTATTGTTATTGTCATTTTATTATTATTATCATTATTATTTTCTTCCTTTCTGTCCTACTAAACTGTTCTTATCTCAACCCACGAGTTTTACTTTTTTTCCCCCCGATTCTCTCCCCCACCCCACTGGGTGCTGGGGGTGAGGGGGGAAGCGAGCGAGTGGCTGCATGGTGCTTAGCTGCTGGCTGGGGTTAAACCACAACATACATCCAGACCCAGGAACAGAACTAAAAAACTACAGTTCCTATTTTGTCCGTAACAAAATCCTTATTTGTAGATGAAAAGTTATTTTAAAGACTTGTAATAAAATAGTTATCGACACATAAGCACTGAAGCTGCACCTGCGTTAGAAAATTTGCTTATATAATACCGTTGACAAAACCAATTTTGCACCACACTTCCACTGTAACCTTTCTAAAGCAGATGAACTTTGTACTAGTAAAGAACAATTATCTCATCCTCTGGGTTAGGGCTTGGCATTCAGATACCAAAGAGACAGTCAAGTTTGTCAGGGGCTACCAACAAGCCTGCAAACAATTTCCTGACCCTGATCTTCATACAGTTTAACAACCCTGTTTAGTGCTCTCCAATTTTCAACTGAAACAATTCACCAGTTAGAAGCATTTCCAATGAAAGCTACCATTTTACTAATGAAACGTGTGTTATGAAAACAAAATACTCCATGTTCCTAAAAATGCCCTCTAAAATGAGGCAAACAATAAAAAAAAGAGAAACAGGATCTGTATACCTGATGGAACTGTCCTCCTATAAGCAGGTACTTTAACTGGGGCACAATTGTGGTTTAAAAAAAGTCTGAAGCTACGAAGCAGTCTTGGAAGATTACAATACTTTTCAACCTTGACTGAGAACTGTCAGTAAGGGTTTTCTATTCCTCTTCCTGACAGGGGAAAAAAAACATACTTGCATTTGCTCGCTTACCCGTAAGTGCTGAAAAGCATGAATACTGTATGGAAGATCTAGAACTTTTGTACAGTCTGGCTGCTGCAGGTCTGGAGGCACTGGAGTCTTTGTGTCTATATAGTCTTCAGGGCTGAGGACATAACAACATAATACAGCAGACTCCAGATTAAAATACTCCTAAAGTTCATAAGAGACAGTATTGTAGTTGACAGACATAGTATTCTGATTTGACCATTACAAAAATCTTGTGTTTGAGTGCATTAGACCATTTCTGATGTCTTCCCAGATTTCAGTTGTATCAGGATGTCATCACTATAGGATAAAGTAAATAAATTTGTCTGCTTTAGAGAAAACATCAACATTTGGATAGCCTCCAAAATGTATCAGCATCAACCTAGTGTATCACTACTATGATTAATGATCTATCTGCCAGGCAAATGGCAACACATGCAGATTACAAGACTCTTCAACTGAAACAAACAAACCAACCAACCCCAAGAATTAGTGAGAAGCCTAAATGAAGGTATCTGAGGATAAAATTAATCTTTTTCCACTTCAAGTACTCATCTGATATGTTAAAAAAATATAACTAAAAAACCAAAAGTCAGCCCTGAAGATGAATTACCAATGAAGCTGAATGTCAAGTAGACTGTCCACACACCCTTTACTTGCTAAACACAGGGGATGAAATACGACCAGAAGGTTCAACAGCTTGGTAATCAACAGAATTTCATTCAAATTTAAGTCAAGACTAAAAGAAGTGTATCTAACTCAAAACACCCAAAGCACACTCAAGCAAATTCAACCCCCTTCTACATGATGCACTTCATTTTAATTGATGTCTGGTCATATCAGTACAGAGTTACAGCAGTAGAACCGACTGGGAGCCCAGGAATAGAATGGAGGAGTTTCAGGGTAGGGCTAACATGGACAGTTTGGGGGAGACAGCACTTCTGTGTCGTACCCTTTCATAATTAGTGACAGAGGTTGTTTCAATCTTATTCTACACTAACACAAAATAAAACAACTATCATCTAAAGAACAGTCACTGATACATTTTTCTTTTTACTTGCATTTAGAGGTTTTGTTGATTTTTTTCATTCAGTAAAAATCTTAAAATGTAAAGCATCTTATTACCGGATATCTTTACTCTCTAAGGTGATGTACGTGCCGTCGTATAGATCTAGGTCCCCCAAGGGCACCTTTGCTTTAATGCAGTCTGGATCCTCTTTATTATGCCTTTGTTCCAGCCCTGTGTCTCTGTCCTCATTTTCCTCTATATGAATCTTTTGAGCAACTAACTGTTTCTGTAGGAACAAAAAAAAGGAAACAGAAGAATTTATACTGATGAAAGCGAACTATAGCTGTTAGGAGTTGAACAGTGCAACTTCTTCCTAAAAACAAAGTCCATTTGAAGAAAATCTGTCTTCAAATTCTGGGAATATTTCCCTATATTTTATAACATCTGTAGGACATTTTTTCATTTAGATAGAATATAGATACTTTCATTAGGGATAATATGACTTCAACAGGCCCTTATTTCTCCTGCTGTACCTAAAAAGAGGGCTAATAGCATTCCAAATTCATGGTAGGCCATTCAGAAAAAGAAGAAATAGTTGTTAATAGTATTTCAACTTTTCCATATTTGGACCCTTTTCCTCCACTGTAAGACCTCATGGAAATAATATTAAGAGATTACAAACACGATGAACTTCTTAACCATTCAGGGTGCGACGTACAACTGGGGTGGCAGGCTAACACAAGAATGGAGACTAATTTCTATAGATCATCTTAGAATGTGTAACTTAGGAGCTACCTTTCGCCCCATAAAGCTCATGGATATTGATTACTATGAGCAGTGAATGGACTAATGATCTGTCCCAGCACAGTAAGCTGTATTTAATTCTCACCTAGATCTGCAAACTGAAACCCCATTAAATATCATAAGGATTTGTATATGTAAAATGAGAAGAAAAACTGCATTTTTAAAGCCATACACATTTGATTACATGCTAAAATGCAATACTAGAGATGTATACAGTAGTAGCAACTTGTACAAGATCTTACAATAGATAACTTCTGCTGAAAGTCATTTGTATGCCACAAATGGTACATTCGTGATTTCCAAACCCACAACCCATGTCCTGAAAATCTTAGAACTATTGTTCCATCCATAGCTAAAATGTCCACTGCCACAAAAATGAGTATACCTCAATGAGAAAGACTGGATAAATACAGTCAAACAAGGGGCAGTCCTGCTTTTTTTTCCCTCCCTTCCACTTCTCCCATTCACCTGAAGCTACCTCTGGTGCTTGTCTAACTTCCCAGTTAGCTAGTTACGCTAATCTGACAAAACCAAAGGTGGCACAAGAGAAAGGAGTACATGGCTAGAAGAAAGGCTGTGAGCTGTTAGCTTGCCCAGTCTGTATTATATTTAAACTTTAGTTCAAGTTATCAGTTAGAAGTTCATTAAAGCCCTTTTCAGAAGAGTGTTCTCAGATCCTTTTTCAATAATAAATGGGTTTGAAGAAAAACAGAGGTAACCTGCTCTGTATTCTTCTGGAATATAGCAACAGAATCCAGTACCAAAATGACTTTACTTTAAAACGTTAGGATTTATGGATAACAACAGGGAATGATGCAACTGGGGACAACGATTACCAGTTGAGCAAACTTGAGGCACAAAATTCTTGAAGTCTGAAGAATTCTTCATCCTTTCACTGAAGCAGAATTATGCCAATAATGACTTCTGTTCCCCATCTAAATCTATCACTAAAAAGCCTGTGAAAAAAAATCTGTATTTTCAGAAATTAGTACTTAACATTATGCTTTACCTCCAGTTCTTTGAGGTAGTTAACTGTTGTTTCTTGTCTCATTAGTATTACCAAATCATGTGGGTTCCTCAAGTTCATTGGTGAATCCACCTGCAAGACATTTCAACAGTCCATCATGTAAGACATTCTCCTAATTAGAGCGATTTTAAAAGGTAAGATGTTCATTCAACTACAGTTTGTCTGTTCATGGGTTTTCTGTCCACTCAGCATTCATGGTATGTCCATAATTTCAATCTGTACTTCAAACAACATGCATAAGAGGCAAGTAAATTTCTCACAACAAACATTACTGTCCCGGTTTCAGCTGGGGGGGAGTGAGTGAGTAGCTGCGTGGTGCTTGGTTGCTGGCTGGGGTTAAACCACGACAATTACTAAGAGTATCTACTGCTGAAATACTAGATACCTTAAATTGCAATCGCAAAAACCTGTTTTCTTTTATAGCTTTAAAATTCCTCCATCATGTCCCTCAATAGGCATACAGTACTTCAGCTTCAAGTCAACTCCTCCATGCAACTAATTTAACACAGCAGCCTAGCATTAAGATCTATTGCCTTCAGGATTAAGAAGTAAATGAACAAAATCAAGAGGTAAGCAGGCGAAGACTGAAAACTCTGTTACAGAAGACCGTGCTACAGCTTCCATAGCTATGCACAGGAGTTGGCAGCTCAATGAAGAGCGACATTACAGGTAAGTCACAGACAAGAGTGGTTACATGCCAGACCTTTACTGGTCCCTAACTGGGCTCAGTAAGCTATGGCACTTCACAGCTGAAACGCCCCAGCCTTGTCCTCATGCCAAATCAATTCTGCTGCCTGACCGGGTCAGGGAAAGTCACTACAGCTGAGAAAGTGGTGTATGAGCAGCTGAGCTGATCCAAAGGCTCACCTCCAGGCTTCCAGCCCCGTTCCCTCCAATCTGTCAGTGTGGTATCAGTTAGTCCTGCATGCCAGCTCTGCTGCCCACCAGGCTTTCTTGTGAGCTAACCCAAACTCAGCAGCTGAGCAGGATGCAATCCCCTACCAGTTGCTTTATCTGAACTAGTAAATTAAATTAGCTCATGGAGGATTCAATGACTATGAGAACAGAAGGAAATGGACAGGAGTATGTGCTGAACAGGATGAAAGGACAAAGGGTGACAAGGACAGCAAGGTCTTGCATTTTTAACATGACGACTGTTATGGTAGACGGTCTACACCAAGATGTTCCTGGATCTGCTCAGTTTCCATTCAAGCTTTCAGGATATGGAACTACCTACTGCATAAAGATGCAATCACTACCTGTGCGTTAGTGCTAATACCTCTACATGGGCTGTCCACCCCCATGATATCTGTCCAAACTTGGTGACATTACAATTTAATGGAAAAGTTTGCCATATATACACATGCAGGAGAACCTCTGAGCTCCACGTCTTCATTTTTTCCCAACTTTGCAAACAACTTGACATGTTTCTGGGACTCTCTCTTATTGCAGAGAACTGCATCTCCAGCAGGACCACAGCAAATTTCCTGGTCATTTTAATGTGTTCTGTCAACAGATTAGGTCTTAGGTCATGTTTTCTTGGCTGTGAGTCAGATAAGAAGCTTCAATCTACTTTCTTTGGACTACTAGCCGAGAAGTCTACATTCCTTGCAAGCCCCCCTACTGAGTAAGGATCCTATCCTCTAAGATGAAAACATTTGTTCCTTTTACGCTGCCCCCACCTCCCCCCTGAAACCCAAAACAACCCTAAGGGTGGTTTTGGCTAAATTTCGCTAAGTATTCCTTTCCAAATCAAAAGCTGAACTGCTTCTTTTAGTATGGAGCCATTTTGGCAGGTGGCTACCTACACCAGTCCAGATACTTACATGTAATTCATTTTCTGCCTTAGCAAAATTAATTCTCTTATATTACCAGATGAATAGAAAATAACAGGTGCTACTGACACCAGTTAATTTTTATACTATGAATTAGGGGATTATGGATTTAACTGTTGCCAATAAAGGGTGACCGAGTATCTGCAATGATCCAGAGAAGCACAGAAAATACCATATTAAAACAACCTAACAATGTTGTTAGTTGAAGTATTAAAAGTCTACAGTGTTTTACTTACAGTCATATTTCCTCCTGTGGGCCCCACCTCACTTTGAGCTGGTTGCACACAAAACCAGAGTTATGCATTGAATGTAGCACTTGTTTCATGCCTCATTTGCTAGAGAAACTACTGTGGTATGTGCAAGCAAATGAGATGAATTTGCAAAGAAAATAAGGGAAAGTTTTACTGTGTTTAAAGCACTTAATCGCCCATTCCAAAATAGCACTGTTCTTCTGACATCTAAAGCCTGCTTGCACGACACTACACAGTCACTGAGGGCAACGTCAACTATCAGCTCCACTTTCAGCGACAAACTGCATCTGGGGAGTGATTTTTTGCAGGGAGTTATGCATTTAGAAAGCCTTATTCCGAAAGATGAAGGATCTCAGTTTATCATTCATTCAGAAACAGAATGATATTCAGGGACAGCTTCTGTTTTTAACTTTCGACAAAACAGTCTCATGAGAGTTAGGTCTGATTTAGCCTTTGGGAATTTGGAGTGGTATGTTACCAATCCAGCATGCACAGGTTGACAGAAAAGCAACGCAACAAGTACTGAAATCCTATCAACTATTACCTGGCAGCAGAAATCAAAATAACAACAACAAACAGCAAGGTCAATGAATTCATTCATAAAGTTATGACAATCCACCAGGAAATAATCTCAAGTTAAGCAGCATGCATGATATGTTTCTTTAGTCTTCAGATTTTCACTTCCAAATCTGACCTCAGTTTGCCACCAGCAAATGAGCACTTTCTAATAAAAGCAAACCCCTTCAACCTAGTAGAAAGTTAATATTATTAAATAACTTTAGCAGTCATTATCTCTTTAAGACCAATGCAGTGTGTAAACAAAAAGCTCTAAACCCAAAACTTTAGTGGTTAATCCAACCTTACATTTATTTACATTTGATCATTTCTGACTCTGAAAGTTAAAGACTTCCACTGCAAGAAATAATCAAAGACTATTATTAGCTCCTAAAAATAAAAATCCATTTTAGGTGCAATAATTTCTGAAAAAGAATTTGAATGGAAAAATTAAGCAGCTACACTGGACAATCATACAAGGTTTGCAGAGGAAACTCGAGCCAGCACACCCACTGCATTCAGAGCACTTTGGCAGCTTGTAAAAGTGGGCCAAATATACTGTATCAGTTCTTATACTCTTCAGTTTATATATTTACAGTATGAAGGCATTACAAAACGATAACTGAGGAAATAAAAAGCATTCAGAGCTACAAAAAAATGCTATATGACACAAAAGAAAACACATTCTTAATTGAAAACCACAGGTCTTACTGTATCATGCCTGCAAATGAAGAAAATAATGCCAACTTGGCCTTCAACAGGCATCAGTTTGGAGGACAATGGTGCTCAAACTTAAGAATTTCATAGAGTTTGAATTGCAATTTCCTGATCTGCTCAGATTGATCCAAAAAAAAAAAAAAATCACCCTGCTGTCAAGTAGGGGAATTCTCCCTTTTCTTACTACCTGTAATCTTATAGCTCTACTGAGAAACAGGCCAGCCAATTCAGCTGAAAAATAACTTAAAAGATTAAACAATTAGTTTTCCACCAGATCAGCAGGCTAGTCTGAATTGGCCTCAGGTGAGCACTTCATCAGCCCCCTCTCCAGAGCGACAGCCACGTGGATCTCAAACTGCAACATGCTCCTCTCAGATCCAGCCAGCAATACTGTCAAGACTTCTGGTTCATTATCCAACCTTTTTACAACATCCCTCCCCAGCTCAAACATGTTTTCCTTTACAGTCCCAGCCACTTCTACAGCCAGAAAAAGACAAAGGTGACCTACTCAGCTGTGAAGAGCACCAATACTGCATTGCCATTGAGGGCAGTAATGCCACCTCATGAAGAATTTAGAACAGCAAGTAGGTAGCAAACAAAGATGTAGTATCTGCATAACCTACACAGCAGAGGTAACAATAGCAGCAGTGGTAAAGATAAGCGGGCAGCAGCATGTGCTGAAATCCAGAACGCCCACTCGGAGTCCTGCAGGGCTTACCACCTGGGTGCTCACGCTTTGCCCCGTCCTTGCTGCTGGTGCTCGAGTGCCACCTGGCATCTTCCTGCCTTCCAGTGCAGCCATATCCCAAACCCCAGAAAATTATACTCTGAATAAAAACATAAGACTTGCCAGAACTTCCCTGGGGGCTGTTGCTTAGAAAACTTCAAAGAGATGACAACATACCCCGAAGAACTGGAAAAGTCCTCAGAGCTTCACTCGCCTGTCAAATAATTCTTTAGTCAGAAATACAATGGTCCAAACAAAATGTATTTGATAGAAACCTGAAGACTGTTCTGGATTACACCCCTTCCTTCCCACAAGAAAAATACTCTAAAGACTCTAGGTAGATTTTGGAAGATGCTGGTTTCATTCAGTCTCACATCGTGCTTGTGCTCTTACAGACACTCACCACCTCTAATAGTCACCCAGAGACTGATCTGGTTGTGGAAATACCTCTAGTTTCAAGAGAGTATTTAAAACAAAACAAGTAGAGGTTGGTTCCACAAGAGAAGTTCTGCATACAATATCAACTTATTTTTCTTTCCTTTATGTCTGTTTGCCTGTGTACAGTTGAACTACACCTTCATGGCGTCCATTAGAGAAAATATTTCTTTAGACAGGTAACAGTAAGCAACGTGAATGGTACTGGATCATTTTCAGGAAAGAGCACGTTATATCCACAACTGCATATGATCTTACAGTACAAATGGTATGTATTTACTAGCTCATAGCCATAGCTTCCCTCTTTTATGACAACTCAAGTATTTGCAAATAATTGTGTATTGAAAGCCTCCTGCTGTGAAATAAAGGGCCTATGTGGCCCCCATCTTACTAAGCCTCACCAGACTTGCTGATGATACAGTCCTGGGACCACTGGAATGAATAAAAGTTTGTATTTGTTCTGAGCACTGCTGGAGATGTGTGTGGCACAGTGTTTGCATTTAATGTCAGTTTTTAAACAATTAACTAGTAAGGAAAATGGAACAAAACTTTGCTCTGGAAACTAGCATAGGTCTGACTTCAACAGTTAAAACCTTATTAGGGTGTTATTTCAAAGCTGTCATGTTTCATTTCAACACTTTAACAGCTGCAATCAAATACCCAGGTGTTCTCAGATGCTTCTTTTTATGTTAGGACTGAATCTACGGCCACACAGGATGTGGTCTCACTTTAGTGTGTTACAACCTCTTCCCTGCCACACAGAAAGTTGCAGATACACCAGCTCCCTCTCCCCTGCCCCGCCACCGTGTTAAAAACCAATGCAAGGATCTGACTTCAATTCAAACACAGTGAACAGGAAAAGAACAGTGCTGAAAAGCTTTCCTTGAACTTCTGATGGCTACTATAGCTACCCTGCAGAAAGCCTGCCAGCAAACAACTTTTAGAATAAGTGTTCTCTGTTCAACTTTGCCCAAAGGTGAAAGTTTCTTTATAAAGCACAGTTCAAATTTATTCACTGTCACAAAGTACACCAAGTACCTGATTCAGCAAGAAACACACAGAATTTGTGTAACAAAAAAAAAAAGATATCAGAGTTGAATCAAACACTGAAGTTTTAGAGTCTCCTGTGCTACCTGCATAAATCAAAGTCTCTGAATAATTAGACTTGTAAGTTTTGCCAAACATTCTGGTATATTTTTCCCCATGATCCAGTTATACTGCACCAGGAAGTAAATTTTTAAAACGAGGGTCAATAAATGGCTCAGTCAACTATTTTTAGGTAAGGCTTTTTTTAAAGCACTGTGGAAATCCTACTGTTAACTGAGGCACAGGAGCACCAAAATCAGAAGAGCTGTTAGTGTCTCTGCACATCCTAAAACCATTCTACTACATGCAGAAGGCAGATTATGACAGAAAGAAGCTGGAAAAGATACTACATCAAATGATGGCATACAGGAAAATGGGCTCCTCATACTTGTTTTATAGATAGTGGATCTTTTGTCCCTGTACTTGCGAAATGAGGGCAATTCCCACTCAAATAGGCTGGAACTCCTTGCAGTCTCAAGTGGGAGCGAAGTATCTAAAAACTGATGCTTGCCTTTTGGTATATTCTTGCTGTCTTGGGATACTCTACACTCCAACATGACGCTACTGCGGCATTTCTGAAAAAGCCGCAAAAAGTTCTGTAAAGGTTTCTGTGCAAAACAAGCTACAAAACTGGAAAATATATGCTTTGGCTTATCCAAATGATGAGCAGGCAGTGTCAGAAGACATGTGTTTCAAGGGATAACACCAAAAAATTCACACAGAAAAATGATGTTGAATTGAGTTTTTAGAATAAGTACTGAGCCATTACTGAGCTGCAGAATCTGTTAACAAACAGCATTAGGTATTTGGATATTATTAAGAGCAGCCATGCTACAGGGAAAATAGAAATTTTAAACACTTGTAGCACTTCAAACATAAAATCTAACGAAGTTGCAGTATTGCTGAATAGGTCTGCTCAACTGAGATCACTTCCAAAGAGCACACCAGCTACGAGTATCATAGATAACGGATTGAAATACACCAAAGGAAAACAAGACTATTTGTAACACCACTTGTCTGCAATATGTTATTGGTCATACTTAAGGGTACAAAACAAACTTCCAATGTGTATATTCTAGCTGAGGTTTATATTCTCCAGTAGCAAAACAGATGCCAGCCCATACACTCAGCTGAATCAAAACAAGAGATGGAGAAATCACTCAAACACATCTGTAATGAACAAGTACTTGTTCTCATAAAGGCAGACTGGTTCCTGCTGCCTGCTCACTGCCAAATCCTAAATATATCAGGTGTTCTAATGTTGAAAGTACAGAAAAGGAAAAATACTAATTAGATTTACAAGATACCTAAAAAAGGTTAATCCTGAGCAGTAATTTCTTCAGCAAATGAACAGCAGACAACCCATTGTTTTTTTCTGGTTAAACGTTAAGGGAAATTACTTTATCCAGTGATGTATTTTTAGGGCAGGCACTTTATACCATGGTTCTCATTTCCTAACTGGTTAGTAACAGGTAGGGATTCAGCTTTAAATGTTAATTACAAAAAAAAAAAAAAAAAAAAAGAGTTCAGCTACATGAAATAACAGTGGATTTCACAGTCTCGCTGACTTTGCTCTTTTGGGTTTTGATGGGGCCTTCAGGCAAACATGTGCTTGGGCCACTTCCAGGCTATCCTTTTGGTGCAAAGCTCACAATATGGGGACGGCATGCTAGGCACCGAGCACAGCTTTCACCACAGAAAAATCAGTTTTGAACAGTTGGTTTTGAACAGTTGATCATCTTTCCAGTTTGTCTTCCCTTATTTTAAGAGTTACGGAAAACAGGATGAAAGGCCAGGAATCGAAGTGTGAGGATGCTAAGACAAACCCAACCTGGGAGTCACGCTGTGCCCGGAGGGAGGACAAAGGCCATATGGGAACACCGGGAGCGGAGGAGTGACCAGGACACAGTGCCTACACATGGTCAGAGCCACCGCTGCACCCTTCTGGACTTACAAACCGAACCACCTCGGCGTACGTTACCATGCTGGGCTAAATCCAGACATTTTTATATTAAAGCTTTGCTGTCAGCAGTCAAAATGTGGCATAAGGTTACCTGCTAGGCTGCAGTAAGCGTGAGGGGCATCGCGCTGACAGCTGTATTTCAGCGGCCCTTCAGATCTGCCTCTTAGCTCCTCCATCCCAGATGCAAATCTTTCCCTGCTGAGCTGAGAATAGCGAAAGCTACTTCAGCACCACTGCTGCCCCAAAGAACAAAATATTTGCATTTCTGACTGCATACAGGCTACCACAAGGCCTATTTTTATCAAATTCGGATCTAGCCGTGACCTTCACAGCAATACAGCGAGACGGAGACTGCATTCCCCTGCGAGCAGGCAGTGCTGGTGAAGTGTGGTTCCAGGTCAGCAGTACCCCATCGGGGACAAGGACATTACACCTCTCAGCCATTCCCTACACAAAATGTTCAGGTTCAAACTTTTTGAAAATACTTGTGAAAAGGCAGAAAATTTAAAGTGAAGCTTTTTAAAAAAAAAAAAAAAATTACTATTTTTCACACTAGAGGAAGGCCTGAAGCCCACAGTCTTTTGGTGATCAAGAGAGTTTTAAAACAGAACAAGTTTCCCTTTTCCTGAGAATAAGCTGACCTACGCTTCAAAACCATCATGCTTCAGCTCACCACCGTGGGGTTGGATGACATCTAACGAACTGCAGTAGACTCACACCAACCTTCAGCCTATGTCTCTTTGCACACACTCATAACGCAGCACTGGCAACTGTTTTGGGGAAGGCATGCTATGTTACACACTTCAGTAAGAATTTTTTGTTTGTTTGTTTAGCACACAACAGACTTGGAAGGATAAGAAATTCAGTTAAGAAAGAGGTCATACAGCCAACCAAACCAACCTTTAGAGAAAGAGCAAAGCAAACATCCAGCTGTCATTTTCAAGGAAGGACTGAGAGACTGCTTAATATATTGCAGAAGATGTTTTTGTAAGCAGCAAATAGCTTTTTATTTGGCTGCGCTAGACTTTCAGCTTTCCTTGGTTTTGGATGGCTGCTTTTCTTCGAGTCTTGAGCATATGGACCACTGTTCTCATCTCAACCTGTTAGCATACGCATGCAGTCAGATGACAGACATCAGTAATGCATTAACCAGCTCTAAAGCCATCCATGAATTATCTTGCCTTGCTGCAACTTGAGGCACACTTGTATTCAAATCCGTAACCAAATGAACAACTGTTAGGTAACGTCTCCCCTCTTTACTTGTACTAAGCCAGAATTAAGCACGCTTCTGCACTGCATGAAATTCATATGTCACGTTTATTGAGCGGCTAGTTGTCTTAGTCCCGAGCAGGCTAACCAGCATTGCTCATTCACACTCTTCTCCAGATCACCTCTAACAAACTTCAAAACACACAACAGCACATGAAAAACAAAACAACTTTTTGCCAACTCAGATTCCTTGCCAGAGGGTCTCTGCTCCTGCCAACACTTCCCCAGTCCTGCTTTGGACCATCTGCCTGGGAGGTTTCTTTGCTTCTTTTAGTTTAGTTAGTCAGGACTAACTTTTTCAGCGTTTATAGTAGTCCGTACAAAGGCAGTCCTTTGAGTCTCCACCAGCTTGCTTGGCTTTAATCGCCTCCATCAAGGGATCTTTAGAAAGACCCTACCTCAGCTCTGATACATCAGGTCTCAGAGATCATAGCAGTTGGTCCCCACCAGTAAGCCATGAATGACTACTGAAACTGTTTCCTGCATTGCATTTAATCTGTCAGATGTTTATCCTCTCCTTATTCCAAGTTTCTCTCTTCTCTTGAAGTAACAGTAGTACTTCTGTGGAGTGGCTAGTTTCCCTACTGGCAGACAAGTACTGTCTAAAATCAGTTATATATTAGCCTGAACTTTATACTGAGAGTTGTGAAATGAAAAGGCTTATAAACATGTGCACTGAGCAGATATAATCTCATTAAAAAGAGATGATTACTCAGCCCCTGGCTTTGCAGGAACACACATTTGAAGGTGGACTCAGACTAAAAGAATATGAACTGATCCAGAGAATGATGTACCTGACCTGAAAACAGGCTACTAGAGCAACAGATACAGTTTGATGGCTTTTCTCTTGATGGCTGAGACAATGAAACGTTACACGCACTGCTGGGCATTTATTTGCTTCATCATTCAGAAATGCTCACTAGAAACCAGAACAGCAAGGCCTACTTAGCAAGCACTCCCATTTACTAGATGAGATCTCACTGACATACAGAAAATTGTTCTGTTTGCGTTAATTTTGCCACCCCTGCCAGGTTGTTATACCACTAGGAACTCCAGCTCAATTCCCAGTCAGGGTACTGCCAGCGGTCTTATGCCACAGGAAAATGAATCGCACGTGAATGTAGTCTCATACTAAAGGCTGACACCCTTGCTGCACTATAAGGAGAAACAGCTAATAGAGATTTTAGGGCAATAATATAAGATATTCTCACCCTTCTTTCCTCAAACAGATTCCAGCTATTATATTTTGTATATAGGCCAGGATCTGTAGCTACTGCTTTCAGCTCCTCATCCATAGCGCACTTTGGTAACAACAAAAACAAGGCTCACATGAGCAAACTAAAAGCTACAGGGAAGACACCTATCACTAGTGCTTATCTGGACATCCATGGCTAGTGGCTTATTTAGCAGGGGGAATGTCTGGGTCTTACTACCACATAAGTTTTGGCCACATCTTAATTATATGGGCTTCATTCAGATAAACTGAGGTAGTCCAAGTGAAGATTAAGCATGTCCCTCTGCAAAAAGGTGACAATCTTTAAAAATGTGTTTCAGACTGTTTGAGAATGCTAATATTTCTAAAATAAAATAATATAAATGCTAATTAATACCACCACCCTTAGCCACCAGACAGTATGAGCCACTTCCAGTTAAAGACTGCAGTGCAAAGTCCAGCAGCGGCTGATCACCAGCAGCACCCCTCGGGGATCAATATCGGGGCCAACACTGTTTAATGTCTTTACTAATGACAGGGAAAAAGGGAACCTCAGCAAGCTTGATGTCCTCTGCAAACGTGGGGCAGGGGTGGCCCCAGTGGAAGGCAGGGCTGTGGTTAGCTGGAGAAACAGGCTGACAGGGACCTTATGAAGTCGACAACAGCAAGCGCAAACCCAGCACCTGGGATGCAGTAGCCCCGTGCAGCAGGGAAGGCTGGGGTTAAACAGAAAACAGCTTTTCAGAAAAGGATGTTTGGGCTGTGGTGGGGAAAAAGCTGGTGATGAGCCAGCAGCGTACCCTTGCAGCTGAGGTGGACAACTGCATCCTGGGCTGCAGCAGCAAGGCTGGAGCCAGCAGGGCAATGGGAGCAATTATCCTCTTCCAGCAGGCACCCGTGAGATTGCACCTGCTTCAGCTTTCTGTCCCCAGTTTCAAGGTCAGCAAAGCCCGTTCAAGGTGATGAGGAGCCTGGAGCACATAACGTGCCGAGCAGCTGAGAGAAGCATGCTGGCTCAGTTGCAGAGGGATATTGCTGCTGGTTCCAGCTTCCTAAAGGTAGCGTACAGAGAAAACAGAGCCAGGTGCTTCTTGAGGTGCAACAGTGAGAGGCATCGTACATCTGTTGCTACATGGGAAATTCTAATTAGAAAAGATGAAAAAAAATTTCACACTGAAGGCAGCTGACCACTGGACCAGGTGCCGAGCAAGAATGTCAAATCCCCATCCCTGGACACAAAATTTAGCTCGGCAGGGCCCTCAGCAACCAGATCCAGTTGGCCCTGCTTTGAGCTGTAGGGCAGGCAGCGTTACTCTATGATCATATTCAGGTTATTGTGTTCAAACCAGCAGCAGCTGAGTTTTATTCCAAACGCGAGTCTTGACTTACACAGCTGTCTTCTGGTAGGTAAGGTGCTTCAAAATTCAAACTTGGGCTGCTGTGCAAGCAGCAAGAACTAGCACAATGGATTGACACTTGGATGTTCAAAGGAGGAGCCTAGAGTACTACAGAAAAACCTGATGCGACAACATTTTTCCACAAAACATGAGTAGATTAACTAGAACTAGTAGAGAAGCTGATGACAGGTAATGCTCTACATACACTGAGAAGCTGAAATGCTGGACACTGCAGAGAAACGCAAGAAGCTGCAAAGCCAACGAGTTTATGAGACGAACGTGGACAAAAGCACACAAAGTAAAAATACCTGGAAAGAAGGATTGAATGGCTAAGTCTACTGGTGAAAATACAAGTTCTCATGATAAATATCAACTTAACAAAGAATATTCTGAAAAATTAAAGCAAAGGGATGCTCTGCAGGGAAATTTTAGGCTTATGTCCTCTTAATAAGTGGTTCTACCAATGAATTGGTAAATCTGTTAATGAACCACCCCATTGCCAATGAATCATAGAATATCTCAAGTTGGAAGGGACCCGTAAGGATCATTGAGTCCAACTCCCTGCTCCTTGCAGGACTACCTAAAACTAAACCATATGACTAAGAGCCTTGTCCAGACGCTCCTTGAACTCTGACAGGCTTGGTGCCATCACCACTTCCCTGAGAAGCCTGTTCCAGTGGCCGACCACCCTCTCAGTGAAGAACCTTTTCCTAATGTCCAATCTGAACTTCCCCTGGCACAGTCTCATTCTGTTTCCTTGTGTCCTGTCGCTGGTCACCAGAGAGAGGAGATCAGCACTTCCCCTTCCACTGCTCGCCTTGAGGAAGTCATAGACTGTGATGGGGTCACCCCTCAGCCTTCTCTTCTCTAAGCTGAACAAATCAAATGACCTCAGCTGCTCCTCATAAGTCCTACCCTCGAGACCTTTCACCATCTCGGTCACCCTCCTTCGGACACACTCTGATAGTTTCATGTCCTTCTTATATCGAGGCGCTCAAAACTGCACGTAGTACTCAAGGTGGGGCTGCACCAGTGCAGAGTGGAGTGGGACAATGACAATTCCTTCCTATTGCTGGACAATGGAGATTATCTGTTGGCTTTGCTGCTAACTATTGAACCACAATTACATTTTGGCATTTAAAACAACGTTCGAGTTCACTCTAGAAAATGCCTGCTCTTCGCATTCCCCAAAATACAAATAAGTGGAAAAAATGAAATTCAGAGGTGCTCTGCAGGGATGGCAATGGCAATAACCACAAATTTAACTATCATTTTCACAAGAGCCAGGGAGATGACAGTAACAGATGCTGAAATACATCTTAGTAAAAAAACTCACTGGACAATTAGCAGCACTACCCAGCTACTGAAGAATCCAGCTCCTCACATTCCAAGTAATACCCTATTTATAATTTGAGTTTCCTTGCTGGAAACGGATGGATTAATTTTGACTGTGCAGGTAAGAGAAGTTATTCCACAGATATTATTTCATCACCTCAGCTACAGACTTGAGAACAGTACACAGGGAACATGAGAATGCCCCTGCTTCAAAAGCACTGGTAACCGTAATAGAATAGCTTACTGCATAGCAATGGTACAGTGGAAGCTTCTACCTGTACCATCAGTTAACTGACATCATAAAAAGCCATTTCTTAAAATCAGTGCTGAATGTAGCTAATTAGATTTTCAAGTCATTTTAGCTAACTAGATTTTTTCAAGTCACAGCTGCTTTTCCTGCAATAATCAAAATAACACTTGACTCAAACTTGATAATATACAATTAATATACACACACAGATGCTTCCAGACCATTACCATATACTCTCACCACTTCCCCACTACATAAAGTGTGAAAAGGAGGTGAGACAGCACTGCAAGTGTTGTCATTCGTTAATTTATGATTAACTAGGGTGAGAGAGCGCCTGGATCCACACAGACAGCTGGCATGCCCGAGAACCATATAGAGAGCAGGGGCTTCCTGCAGAGAAAGCCAGTTCCACCTGTCTGAGGACCCTAATGCTTTCTGACAGGAGGCCAGGCCAAAAATTCTCACCAAAGGAAGGTGATGTTAACAGACGCTCGTCACTCCGCACTCTTTTTTATGGGGGGGAAGGCCACACTGCTTGCTACAGCGATTAACTCTCCCACTCCAGAGGGAAACCAATCCAGCAGTTCTGCTTAAAAGCAAAGCGGATCCGACACAAAAGTCGATTTCTGGTGCTGTTCGCCTTGCAACAAAGAGGCAGCAAAGCAAGTAAGAAAAAGCCCAAACATAAAAAACCACATCGACTCTTCCAGCCGCTTATCGAATGTGAGGTGAGGCACAGCCCGCTATCAAAGCGAGACGTTTTGACTAAACCCACGAAATTACTGCAGGGCAGGGCAGGGCAGACGTCTGCTTCTGCCCCAAGCAGACACCCCCACCGCTTTTCCTCCTTACTTCCAGAAGGCACGAAAAAAAGCAGCCGGGGCGGGGATGTGAAAAAATGGCAAACTCATTCATCGCTCGGGCTGCGCCAGTCCGCGGAGAAGGCGCCGGCGGGGCGCTCCGGGGACGGCACCGGGGACCGGCCGCCGCCGGCGGGAGGGCTCCTCCCCCCACCGGCCGGTCGCGGCGCCCCTTGCAGCCCCCGGGGTCCGGGTCCTGCCAGCCTTCGCCGCCGAAGCGGGACCCCGCCGGCTTCGCCGCTTACTCAGCAGCACGGCCTACGGAGCTGAAGGCTTTCGGCGAGGCTGCAGGTGAAGCGCGAACCGCCGCTGACTGGAAACGCGGTTCCAGTCACAAATCTATCCTCGGGCTGGCGTAGACCCACCGACCCTTCCTCCCCGCCGCCTCGCCCCGGGGCTCCGGCGACTTCCAAAGCCACGTTTCGCCAGCGACGCCAGCTCGCCCCGTGCCAGGGCCGCCCGGCTGGCCGCAGCGGCTTTCGGACAAGGCAGGGCTTCGCACCGGGACGACGGCCCCCGTTCCCCGCCACACAGCCCGGGGCGGGGGCTCTCCCCGCCACCACCACCGCCGCCGGGGCAGAGCGGCGGTGGGCAGCTCCCCGCGCCGCTCACCTGCTGCTGGATCTTCCCGTCCTCCGTGACCACCCAGTGGGTGGTGGCAGCGGCGGGCCGCGTCCCCGAGGCCAGCAGCGAGCACAGGCCCAGGGCCCAGCCGGAGAAGACCCACGCCCGCCCCAGCCCGCCCCGCCCGGACGCTGCTGCCGCCGCCATCTTCCCCAATCCCGGCCTGCCCGCACCACCCGGAAACGGAATAGCCGCCGCCGCCATTTTGGGAAGGGGAGAGCCGGGCGGGCGGCACCGCCGCTCCGGAGGGGCGGGAAGGGGGGGGCGGCCCCGAGTCGTTACCTCAGGCAGCGGCGGGAGCCCGAGGCTGACGTGAAACGCCGACAAGCAGCGCCCGGCGCCACGCTGAACCCTTTCGTTTTAAAATAAATTGGTTTCTGTCTAGCGCACATTGAAACGTCTGCCGCGACCGCTCAGGGAAACGTCCTTCTGCCCGAATCCAGCCCAACTGTACCCGCAGCTATCCACAGTTAATGCCAGTTCACTCAAGAGCCGGTTGAAGGTAGCTCCGGAAAACACATCACTGCTTTCTCCTTATAACGCTTTTCAGTTGCACGGGAAAAATCGAAACTTCTCCTTTCTGTGAACAGTAGTCGCCTGTGTCCCCAGGCCTGAGCAAGATCTAGAAGCTGCCAAATTCAAGCTTTGGTCTGTTCGACTTCTCTTAAGTTTGCAAGCAAGCTGCAAAACAGTTCTGCTTCTTGGGGACGCCAGACTTCCCAGAGCCTGTTACACAGTAAAATGTGCCTGTAACTCAAACCCATTAGGCAGAAATGTTTACAAATGGCATCATAGTGGTTAAACTGATGGAAGGGATTCAGTTTCTCTCAGGATAAGAGAACATACTCCCACAAGTATGACAGTTCCTTACTGCTGCCAGAGTTTTCACATCTGGCACGTTACAGATTTCACCAAAAAACCTAGGCTGATACTCCAAGCCACTCATGCTCTATCGTAAGACACTAACAAATTTATTGCACTGTCAACATCCAGGAGGTTGACTAAGACAATGACTCCTTTTCACGTGATAATTCCCAAATAAGATGTATGACATGCAGCATTCGCTATTTAAATTCCTATCCAAAATTTTGCATTTAGAAGTTGAATTACTTAAAAGTTGAAACGGCTAATGCAGTCTTGCTAAGATCTATTTATTAGCAGCAAATAGGTCAATACATCTATAGCAATCTAAGGAGTAAGTCAATAAAACAAAAAGGTACCACAGTACCCTTTTACTAAGCCAACACAAAATGTTGCAGAGTAACTGTGAAACAATGAGCCAAACAAAATTACAAAATGAATTTATTCCAAAAGCGTAAGGGAACATTTACAATTCAACAAGATGGTAAACAGGTGTCTCCACAAGAACTCACTGCATTAAAATTAAATATGAAACTGTGTGTGTGTGAAATCTAACTACTTCTGATGCCACAAGAACTTTGCACATCACCTCTGAAAAACAGGAGTCCCGTAAAGAAAACTCACTCAAAATTCAGTGAGAAAACAAGCTGCTAGTTCCTAGTTATTAGTCTAAATGCAAGCTATGTTTAGGCTTTGAGATTATTATTTTTAAATTCCCTCAAAACACAAATTACAGCCGCAAGTGCAAAATGTCTATTCCCCCCCCAATGGAAGCTTATTACCCATCTAGTGCCTATTTTCAGGGTGACATTTTGATCTCACGAATTTGTCCTTGAAAGCTCTTTGCCAAGTTTGTTGGTTTTAGTGACAAGTATGAGTTTAGCAGCTGTCATGCAATCAGAAATACAAGTCAGCTCACATGTCCTGGAATGTCCAAAGTTTGCTGCCTACTGCTCCAGAGTTGAGCAAAACCAGACTTCAAATTCAGCATCAACAACGTCTCTAACTTTGACACAGTTTCGGTATTCTGTCCTTCTGATTGTAGTGATAAATACCAAAAGAGTGTTAATGAAGACACCCGAGTCAGATTCACAAGCAAATACAAATGGAACTAGGTGGGCAAACATCATTTTCAGGCATTTGTCTGTGTCTGGGTATCGAATGGCTGGACAAAAAAAAGGAGGATAAGAAATAATCTTCATTCTTCTAAAGCCTAAGCTATTTTACATCAACACACCCTGGAACACATTAGAATTCTTTTAGTCTGTCCCAACTTCTTTTTTACTATCTGCTAATTCCTTTACAATGTTGAAAGACCTGAGAAGTAAAAATTTTGAATGGTGAGAATAATAATAAAAAAAAAAAGCATTGTGCTCTTACATTGTATTTTCTGGGTGTACACCAGTAAATAAGAATCCCAAGTTGCTATGGAAAAAAATAGCATGGAATTGTTAAATTTTCCACCTGAATTGAACTACATAGCTGGAATTTTTCCATGTTACCCAAAATACAATTTTATTTATATATTTTTAAATGCAACTGTATTGGTAAAAAAAAAAAAAAAAAAAATCGCAAAAAACCACAAAACAAAAAAACAAAACAAAAAAACCCAACCCTCAAGTGCCAACTAATCCAGAAATCTGCAAAACATAGAAAAGAGCCAGATACTGCTACGGTCTAGCTCCAGCCTATGAAGCTTAATCACTGCATCAGTCTTCACCCATTCCTGGAATAATTCTAGTCATTTATTGTTTTGTTTTTCCTGTTCATTTACTGAAATTTCACGGCATAACTATATGCACATATTCATATTAAACATTAAAAATCCATTTGCAAAACATCACTTTTGCATTACAATGCACGGAGAAGAGTAAGATGTGCAAACCAAAAAACACCACATTCTCCACATCTCTAAGTAAAAGGACTGCTTCATGCTACAATCAAAATGAATCTCCATCCCTGTTGCAAACTTTAAAAAACCAGCATGTATCTCATTCAATTTCATTAAAAAAAAGTAAATCAAAGCAAATTTAACAATGGTACTCTTCTCCACATATTGCAAAATATGGCTACAGATGAGGAAAGGATTACTTCAGCTGCTAAGCTTATCTGACATGAATCTCTGTTGTCATGCCTTTCTTGTCCATTACTTAATACATAAACTCAATTATATAGTTTCAGTTATGCAGTAGCTGATTTTTAGGTTAATATACAAACTGTCAAGATGTAGCTTTTGATATAACATCTATGCTCTTTTCCAATTTTGAATAAATCCTGAAGACACTTCAAAAATAAGAACCCAAAACTGCTGACTGTAAGCATCCAAAAATACAGTTGTAGTTTCACTATGGACAAGTTGTAGTCCGTTAGAAAAGTAGATCATACATACAAAGGTATAAAGAACATTTAAGTCAGTCTTAGTGGAAGGCAGTCCTTGAAGGAAACAATACTCCAAGCAAACTTGCTGAGTAGCACTTTCACTTTAGCCCTTCAGGGGCATGGAAGATGTAGCTGTCTACTCAGTAGATTCTTCCTCGGCTACGATTGCCACGTCCTCCCCAGCCTCTTCCTCGTCCACCCCGGAAACCACCTCTTTGCTCTGAAATAAAAGTCAAAACTTTTCATACAGCTTTTATGTTGTGTACAGATTAAAATTAAATAGCAATAACTGGAGGTACTGAAGGCTGACTTAAGTCTCTGAGGCTACCTAGCTCATCCTTCTGTCCAGTAACACCATGTTGATCTTGAGGTGTTTTTCTGACTTGCTCCTAGTGATTTTATAAAACGATGGAAAACCACAACTTTGTCAGTCTATCTGTCCTTTTCTATCCTTAACGTTATCACCAGCATACTTAAGTTTTTTTGCTGGGCTGGTATCTTAACTATATCCAGTTAAAAATCTCAGACATAAGACTGATACCACACAAACTATTTGTACACCGTAGAAATTTTTTCCTTTCCCTTTGTTAAGAACAAATCTGATCACAGCAAAAAAACCCCACAAAACATTTTGTTAAAGTTTCTTTGGATTTGTTTGTAAATACATCAAACTCTCACTCCCCTTCCATGCCTTCTCTTCATGTATAGTCTTACAATACAGGTCATATTAATCTACAAAGAGAACTGTGTGCTTATTTTAAAAAGTACAGAAATCAAAAGCTGATCAGAGGCCTAAGCATCTCACTAACAAGAAAGAGTAGCAAGCAACAAAAAATTTTTGGTTGAATACTGCCCAATTTTTAGAACCACAGGACTACAAGCTTATGTTGAAAGACACAGGTGTATCACCTGAAGTCTGTAGTAAGAAATTTGCAGAAGATTTTACCTTTTCTCTTTGTTTGGTATATAAAACAGAGCTTTGTATCAGTTTTTCAACCTACGGGCACAGGTAATAATTTGTCATAGCAGGCTGTTTACTTGACAGAGATAAGACCAATGGGCCTACAGGGAACAGAACAGGTCGCTGCCATTGTTGGGCCTGTTCATCCAGTCTGCAACTGTTCTCGCGCTTTGCCCAGAATTACGACTTGCACAGAGAGAGAATCACTCTGACTGGGAACATGAGGACATAACTGTGTGTATGCACAGTGAACCTGGCAATTCCCAGATGTTCTGGATCAGGTCTGCAACATCAGCAGCGGCTGTAATAGGAATTCAGCACAGGTCCAGTTGTTTGACAGGTGGCCCAGCTCTGCCATTTGCAGCAACTGGTCTGTCCAATGGGACATTTGGGGTGCGAGTGCTGTGTGTCATAACAGAGAATACAATAGTTCAATTACTAACTCCGTGTATTAAAACACTACTAAAACTAACTTGCAAATGACGTATAGTTTATAGGCTGGTAACAAACACTGTAACAGACCAACAGCTAGACAGAGACCATTACACAGAAAAATTGGTGACAGTACAGTTTGATCTTCCAAGAACACGACAGTAAGTTGGCTTAATGTCTTGGTTTCAGCTGGAATAGAGTTAACTGTCTTCCTAGTAGCTGGTACAGTGCTATGTTTTGAGTTCAGTATGAGAAGAATGTTGATAACACATTGATGTTTTCAGATGTTGCTAAGTAATGTTTAGCCTAAAGTCAAGGATTTTTCAGCTTCTCATGCCCAGCCAACAAGAAGGCTGGAGGGGCACAAGAAGTTGGGAGGGGACACAGCCAGGGCAGCTGACGCAAACTGGCCAGAGGGGTATTCCAGACCATGTGACATCGTGTCCACTATATAAACTGGGGGGAGTGGGGGTGGGGGGATCGCCGCTTGGGAACTAACTGGGCATCAGTCAGCAGGTGGTGAGTAATTGCATTGTGCATCACTTGTATATTCCAATCCTTTTATTATTACTATTGTCATTTTATTAGTGTTACCATTATCATTATTAGTTTCTTCTTTCCTGTTCTATTAAACTGTTCTTATCTCAAACCACGAGTTTTACTTCCCCCTGCCCCCAATTCCCTCCCCCATCCCACTGGGTGAGGGAGAAGTGAGTGAGGTGGCTGCGTGGTGCTTAGTTGCTGGCTGGGGTTAAACCATGACACTTCATTTGTTTGCTCCCCCTGCCCCAAGGCACAACTGTCACTAGACGAAGTTTTTCCAAGCTGCCTAACTTACCGTAAGAAAAACTACCCAGGTTACTGCTGTACTTTCCACTGGGAGGATTATATATTTGCCTGGCATCCCTTTTTGGTCCTGCCGAAGGTTTCTTTGGGGGTGAACTTGAGGTTGTATCTTCACTTGCTCTTTTTTGACTGACAGAAGAAAACAAAAACAGACCATTATACTCCTGTGGTGACAAGTACAGGAATAGCAGTTCAGCCTCAAAGATTAACCACTGGAAGCTAGCAGCAGCTAATGAAGATGCCCTGAATAATACTTCAAAAGAGGAAGTAAGCTAGTCTCCAGTTGATTTGGTCTATTGCATCCCTAAAGCAAGACTATCACTCCACAGCCTTAATTCCTTCCAGGTGGGTGTTATTTTTGATTGCGCACCTTTTAGCTCATGTGCTGTGTATATCATATACATGCAGCTTCGGATCTTTATTTTGTAAACAGCAAAAATTACCACCACCGTTTTCTTTTTTTATGAACAACTCTTACCTTGCATCTGCCTTCTGTACTGGTTTCCAGGACAGTGTAACTGTACTTTTGTAAGAAGGAGGAATGTGGAAGAGATCCTATGGAGGCAAAATCAGACAGTTTATTCTACAGTTAAATTCATGTAGACTGCACTTCAAAATTTTAGCTGCCTACTGAGACTCCAGAATAACAATTCCTTTCTAACAATTTTAAATCCTTTTTGAAGTCCCACAGCAGAGGGAGAAGGCAGCACTACCTAACTGCCTTATCCGGCTGCCTTAGCCCATACACTTTACTAGGAAATTCAAATGAGATTTATATTAACAGAATAGCCTCTTATACTGACGTAATATGCTTTCTCTCTCTCCCTGCGCACATCAAGCATCTTATAATGAACTACAACAGCTCCTGCAGGGAAACATCTGATATCTGTATCATGGTATAAAAGGTAGGTTTCTCAATACTGTGGGCAAAGCTTTTGGTTTATCGTGGTTATTGAGAGTGAAAGATGGTAAGTGAAAGAAGAGAGGAAAAGGTGGTTAGAAGAAATCAGAATAGTTTCAAGGGCTCTGGATGGAAGTCTCTTTCTGCAGCCCATCTCTCCTAGACTCTTTGGAGAAAAAAGATTCTGTATAGCAGCCCGCTTTGCCTCCTTCCTCCTTTACATCTCCTTGCACCTCTTCAAACTATTCTTTACCCCTCCCTGCCACTGTAGGAAAGGGAAATGACAGGGAAAAAGGCTCAGCCAGAATCCAGAGACCCCTAAAGCAAGGTATCCTGCTCCTGCAGGCAACTAGTGCTGCAAAAAATGGGCCTCAACACCCTATCCCAACAGCAGCAAAGGCTAAGCAGCGTGCATAAACAGCAGATCCATGTCTCTTCAGAAACAGTAAAGTGGCAGCAACCCTGAGCTGGCTAACACTAACTTAATAACACAATACAACTTAGTTCAAATATATTCCTTTTTTCTGCATAGCTTACTCTACTGTATGAATTTACTCTTTTGTAACATGAGGACTTACCTTGATTAAAACATTGATGTTATTGGTTATTTTCAAGGCAACCACCTTAATCTTGTTCTGCAAAAAAAAAAAAAAAAAAACAAACACCACTGAACACCTATTCTAGTAGCTTTAAATTATGCCAACTGCATTTGATGAAGTCGTAACATTAAACTGACTGCTCTTCCTAGTGAATTGCTATAGCAATAGTAATAGTGAAAGGTGTATACACTTCTGAGTTTTCATTACAACTATTTTTAGGCTTCTTGCAGTTTTACACTAACTAGTTGCTTTTAATGTTCCAGTGTACTTCCCACAAAATTTTTCCCCCAATCTATGAAAATCTCCCCTTCAAAACAAAATGCAGAGCACAGACAGTTAAGCCAAATACATGTGGATGCAGACAGCAGCTAACAGTAGAAACTAAAAGATCATCTTAGCTTGCAAAATACAGCATCAGGTAAGATGCAGCTGCAATAGATTTTAGCAGTATTATTCCCTTAATCTATTTGCATGCTTACAGCAGACTGCAGCCCATTAGTGTGTGCCAGTGGTTATTTCGGTAGGCTCGATTAGAAAAATCGGAATTCCTGAATAATACTTACCTCCTCTGTTTTCAAGGCTTCTCCTGTTTTTCCTTGAAGTGCTAGACGAAGCTGTCGAATATACACCTGCAACCCTCGAGCAAAATACTGTAGCCTACAAAATTCAAAAGCGATCTGTTAATTTTTAAATATTCCCATAAAATAAAAGCATAAGCACAGGGAAGCTGTAATCTCATTTTTTCCCCATTTAGGAAAAATGCTCAAAATAAGTCCTCTACAAATCTGATTTGTGCTTCTTTAGCACCCAGACAATAATAATTCACACCTTCTAACAGAACTCTAACACTTGCCTCTAAACGATTACCTGATTTTAAAGTCTTTCAATTTCTCTGCATTCAGCTTGGCTGTGAGGAAGTCCGGAAGTTTACGACCCAGCTGGTGGAAGCTATACAATAAACACTCCACATAACTGAATTGCAACTTGGGCTCTTCATTGCCGGCATTTTCCCCATTCTCTGCTTCCTCCGGAGGAAGAGGCATATACTCCTAATGAACAGAAAGGAAAGACAAATGCATGAGACACGTTTACACAGACTGACCGTTCTTTTGCAGTGTTTGAACTGGAGGGTTTATTTATGCTAAGAATTTAAGGAGTATACCCCATCGCTATACTAACATGATGAACCACTGCATGAAGTCCTGGTGCAGATGGTTTGCCTCCACTTATGTGACTTGACACCTCTGGCTCAGAGGAAGCATTATGGTAGCACTGCTACCACAGGAAGCAACAACGTGCTGCACCAATCTTTCTGAAACAGCTCTGAATAAGCTTACAATTGTCTGGGCAGATATTGCCTTTAATAAGATCAACACTAATCACTCATGACTATAAAATTTAAAAAGAACAAAGCCACATGAGTTTACTGGATTAAAAACATTATGCAGGTAACAGCTCTTTATATCTACGAAGGCTATGAATCGCAAAATGATGTTTGACCTTGTGTCATGCACAGAGCTATCTTTGAAATAGCCACTTCAGAAAAAGGATAAATATATTAATAGATAAAAATAACTTGTTTTGATGAAACCTTTTTTTTTTAAAGCATTTTACATGAGTAAAAATTGAATTAGTCTTACCAGTAATTTATCAAACAGCTTCTTCAAATTTGATTCAAGCTTTTCCATATCGCCACAAAATGAACTCATTTCAGCAAGAAGCTTCAAAACCTACACATAAGGATAGCTGGGTTTTTGTGTGTTAACTGAAAAGTACAAAGGCTTAACTTTCAACCTAAAAGCAATTATCACATCATTATGGCTGGCACAGTAGAGGTCAGCTATTACAATTAAACCTCTCCCAAACATCAGCAAAGAATACAAGGAGGAACATGCCTAGTCTGTTTTTCATGTCATTCACACAGGTTTGTGTGTCTAATCCCAACAAGCATCATTAGTCAACAAGTAAACAAAACTTCATCTCCCACATCTGCAGAACAGCTTGCCTTCAAAGGGAGATTCACAGAGATCTAACTGAAGCTGCAGCACTGATTAACGTAAGCAAAATTACAGATATTAAGCCACTCCCTTAGGAGGCTAGATTAGCACAAGCCATGCAACAGTCATTTCAGTAAATGCTATGTGCTTAAAAAAAATTGACAGTAACACAAAAATGATTACACCTATCTACTTATTCTAGCCTTGTCTCAAAAGCTAGGGACAAATGACACGTGCTTTAAAAGGCAATGCTCAGTCATGCCTCAATACAGCAAACTTTTTTTTTTGTAGCATAGCTAGTTCTCCTTCAAGCCAAGAACTGAACACCACTTAAAAGTAGTTTGCAAATAGCTGTCTTCATCGAAGATGCTTACTTTTTACAATTTGAAAGA
This sequence comes from Haliaeetus leucocephalus, assembly GCF_000737465.1. Taxonomy (NCBI): domain Eukaryota; kingdom Metazoa; phylum Chordata; class Aves; order Accipitriformes; family Accipitridae; genus Haliaeetus; species Haliaeetus leucocephalus. The sequence continues at coordinate 5,888,332 of NW_010973132.1, forward strand.
CATTTTAGCTTTGCTTACCTCTAACTGGATATCAAGACCCTCTACTGGAGTAGTCAAAGAACTGAGGTTTGGCAGAACATGCTCACAGAAGTAAGTAACAAATTTTGTGGAATGAACGTTTTTCTGCAAAAAACACCGCACATTATTCAAGCTACTTTTTAACTTTGAAGGAGTTAAATGTTTTTCCCCCCATCACTCCACCCTTATAAATGTCTACCACACAGCTATACCTTAAAGCTTTATTAAACTTCCCTCTAACTCCTAAAACGCAGAGACCTTTCCAGGTAGCTTGAACTCAGACACTGTCTGCAACAGGGGCTGAAAAGACTGCCTACAGCCCAAGAATAGGCCTTTTTAAGTGCTGCAATTGCCTGGCACTAGACTTGAAATAAATGCATACATGTATGAACCTAATATAAGAATCTTGTCATAACTCACCGTAACATCTTAAATTTGAAAGAAAATGTCAAAAAGCAGAGAATAACACAAAAGCTCTTTGTATTCGGATGCTTTAAGGATGTTTTCCAACATTTTCATACATTAGAAGCGGAAGGTGGACAAGTACTGATATGCTGTCATTCTAACATAATCATTGAGAAGAGAAGCTATGCCCATTAACTTTCCACAATACTCCTCATGCAAAGCAAATAAATACATACTGAGAAGAGCGGCACTGCCTGCCGAGTACACTGTAGAAGTCTGTCCACACAATCTGGATCAGATGGATTGAACGTTTGTTCCAGGTCAGCTTGTTCGGCTACCAGCTCCACTAGCTGCTGCCTCCCACTTACTGTCTGTAAGCTTTTTAATCCAGACAATATTTTCATGAACAGAACAAATTCCTCGCCTGTCACATCTTCCAGCACCTTAATAGAACACCAGAAAACATATTTCTATGGTGGCAATTTGCAAACCTCCAGGTCAAACCTACTTGATTTGAAAAGGTAAACTATGCAAGTATTTAGCATTTAAATTTAAATTCTAGTTATTTAAAAACACAAGTTTAAAGGAACACATGAAAAACATGCAGTATAATTGTATGCACCTCTAAATTAAAGTAACTGCCATCAAGTTGTGCACAGGAAACATTGTTTTTCTTGAACTCTAACCTTAAGAACAAATTTCTTATCCAACAAAATAGTATGCTTCAGGCAGAATAAACGTTAAATGAGTATCTACTCATTATTGTTTTAATACTTTTTATGTCCTTCTCAGCTTGGGGAATGCACAGGAATCTCATGAAATTCAACAAATACAAATGCTAAGTCCTGCACCTGGGATGAATGAACCTCCCTGCATCAGCACATGTTGGTGACTGATGGGCTGGGGAACTGCTCTGCTGAAAAGACCCTCAGGGTTCTGGGGGACAGCAGGCTAAAGAAAGTGTCAGCAGCATTCCTTGGGTGATGAACAGCGTCCTGGGCTCTGACAAGAGCATAGCCAGTAGACTGAGGGAAGCAAAGGGATTAAGGATTCTCCTTTGCTATGCCCTCACTAGATCAAATCTGGAATACTGCACCTAGTGTCTGGCTGTCCTTTAAGAGGAAGTTGTTGATAAACTTTAGAAAGCTCAGCCAACAGGGTGATAAGTGTCTAGAGCACATGACCTGTGAGGATAACCTAAGGAAACCGAGCTTTTTCAGCCTAAAGGAAAAAAGTCTTAAGGGGGCGAGGTGACCTAACTTCCTATACTTAATACCTGACCTAATCTTCCAATACTTCAGAGCAAGTCACCAAGAGTAGGAGCCAGGTTCTTTACTGAGGTGGACAGGGTGAGAATGAGGCAATGACACAAAACTGAAATGGGAGGTTCCAACTGGATAAAGCAAAAAAAAAAAAATTCACGTTGAGGGCAATTAAACATTGGAGCTGGTTGCCCAGACAGTATGGGAAATTTCCATCTGTAGCCATTTTCAAAACCCAAATGGACAAAGCAGAGAAATCTGACCTGAATTCAGCTGAGCATGGTTCACTGAGGTGATCGATCTTCCAAAGTCCCTTTCCAACGTGAATGATTCTACGATTCTAATAAAAGGCTCTTACAACATGAGAAGAGCCTAACATTATTTTAACATTCCCACAAAAAAATTTTGCAAAGTTTGGATTGTAGCAGAATAGGACAACTAGAAGACCACATCTGTACAATGCTTAACTCTACATGTGGTGTAAACAAACATACCTCCAGAGGAACTCCAGTGATAAGGGATGGCTTAATAATACTTAAGTTCATCCTGAAATAAGACTCTCACCTTCTTTGATTCAGTCAATATGAACTCTTCTACCTCCTTTGTCATCACCTCCTCAGGCAGAGTTTTCAGTTTTGTAGAAAGGAACTTGATGGCTCGCTCTCTCACAATATCCTCTCCCTGAAGAATCTGACTGAATAAGCCTCCCAAAGTCCCTGAATGGAGAATACATCAGGTAACGCAAATTATTTTACAGACCTGAACCTTCTATACAGAAGAAAGAAGTTTCCTCCTGTAAGACTCCACGACACATTTTAAAATAACTGCTGTACTAACTGTGAAGAAAACCCACAATTTTCACATAGTTTGACACAAGAATCCACATCATTTTATTGGTCTGTATAATTCAGATCCACAATTATTGAGAAGTTTAGTATCGTTTGTAAAACCAAACAATGAGTGTGTGTGTGTCTAACTTTTGCCTTGTACTAAGAAGATAGAAAATTGAACCTTGTTCTCATTCTACTAGAGACTGGGAAGTTTATTAATAAAGACATTTATAGAAAAAAAAAAAGTGTCCTTTACCTTTAGCATCCATCTTAAATATACTGAGCAAAGCATTGTTCACCAAATTGAATTCTGCAGAATCATCTGAAGAGAGAAAAAACACTACTATGCGTATTCTTGAAATGCAAACATAAGACCAGAAATACAAAAAGATTTTTGATATCACACAAGAAGGATTCTATCCTCAGCATTTAATTATAAACAACATAACTTGTATTTTTAACGACTACTAGACTGAGGAAGAAGAAAGCCACGATTATGAAAGCTGAAAGCAAACCAAAAAGCTATTTGCCACTTCAGCCTTCCTGATGAAACTTTAATATTACAAACTTGATAGCACTGAAAACCTGAAGGGAAGTTATTAATCAATATATTTAGTCATATTAAGGAACAGCTGAATAAACGAGATGACCTCACTAAATTCAGGTAAAATGAATAGTTACTTCTTTTTAAATGCTTAAGTAATCTACAGTATTTCTAGGTGGGAGAAACAGTTTTCCTCTGGAACTAAATGGAGAAATGTCTAAGTCTCAAAAAAAAAAGTCTCTTCTGAGAAGCCTAGAGACTTAACCATGCATTTTTAATACAAATTTGAGTATACAATATTTAGCACTCTATAACTTACTGAAATTAAAAAAATACATATTGTATATTAAATTCTGATTTAAATATTTTGTATCAAAAATGCACTGTATGGAAGAAAATGCCTTCAGGATTTTTAAAGTTCCCAAGTACCTGGATTAGAGATCCAGTAACTCTTTTTCAGAAGGCAATTTGCTGCAGTCCATATCTGGAAGGGCTTTTGTTTTTGTCCCATCCTGTGTGTCGTGTTCCCCCCCCCCCCTTTTTTCTACAGATGAAAAAAAAATTGTTATATTTAAAAGAAAGATTTTCAGTTTAGCTTAAGATAATTAGCGACCTTTCAGCAGAAGTAGCAGCATAACTGTACAGCAAATATAAAGGGGGGGAAAAAAAAGAGCAGAAGCAGGATATGAATGGCACTGGGACAGACCACTATGTAACAAAATATGAACCAACAAAAAATGTTTTACGGAACAAAATTATATCCATTTTTATGTGTGCCACAAGGAGATCAGCCAGGAAACTACCAATGACTCCTACCTGACTGTAGAAGCTGGGTCAGTATGTCTGCTACCCGAGGAAGATTATCTCCAGTGGCAAACTGAGGCAATTCCTTGATTGCTTGTCGCCGGATCTGTCAAAATTGTCAGTATTGTGGAAATAAAAAAATTTTAAAATTAAAGTAATTACAAAAAACAAGATCGGGCAATTCAACTACCAAAGTTTGGCAGAAAAACCATCCCAATTTGAGAAAATGAACACATATTCTTTTAACATGAGTATCATATTCAGAAAGCGATGTTCAAGTTTCAGACTTTAGAGGCAGTCCAAACTTCTTACTTGCTATGAAACTATTATGACTTACCTATGAAGAAGATAATATATTTTTCTTAGATCTAAGCAGCACTGGAGGAAACCCAAATTCAAACACCACCCCTGTTCACAAAATCATTCATTTGATCAACAAAATAAAGAGCTGGAATCTGTGTTATTACGAAGTCTTATTTGCTAACAGGAAGGATAGTTTTACAGCTGTGCATACGGCAGAGATAAACTCTAGGTTTTGCTCCCAGCACTGACAAAAATCCTTGAATGATCTGCCTAAATCATTTAGGATCTGATAACCAAAGGTGTGTCAAAGGTACAGGTTCTATCAACATCACAGAAGCAGCATAAAGCATCTCAAGACTTCTGCAAGAATAATATATTCAGAATTGCATTCCCATGGTTCTCAGGTGCGAATAGATTTTCTTGCCTCCCAGCAGGATGTATTAGAACCAATTACCACAAAGTGCTTTTTGAAAGGAAAAAAATGTAATAGATATTCAAATAAACTGCATCTAAGTTTCCTTCTACAGAGCTATTTCTTTGATGGGAGTGAAAAAGACAAATGAAAACTGATGTATCTCCCCATACCATCACAAAATAGATTCTTCTATTGCAGGAATACAACTAAGTATTCTTAAATTTTCTGAAGACCAACACTGCCCTCCCAAAAGACATAGCCTATAAAAAACAAAGAGAAAGGAATAACAAAATACAAACTCAACGTATCAACTTGCTACAAGGTTCTTATTCTTACAGAAACATCTTCATCCTCACAGAGGTCCAACTGGGCATTGATAGCTGAGTCAGCTAGCTCAGGAAAATGCTTGAAGAACTTCGGAATAAATTGGGCTGCAAGTCTCTTCTCCTTGGCACCTCCTTTCACACCATCCAAGATTGCTTGGTACGCATCCTTATGCTGAAAGAGCAAAACCAGACTACATAAGTAGAAAAATCTTGGGGTCTTCTTAAGACAAGGAAAGGATTTTTTCTCTCCCATTCACTTCAGCTATTTAAGTGAACTATATTATACAAGCTTCATACAAAGAAATAAATTTCTCTTAGACCAATGTAACTGTGCCAATGTAGTAAAATTTGCCTCTATCGACTGTTTTTTACTGTTACTCTGATTCCTCTGTCTGTTCCAAGTGTTTACAGTTCAAACTGCCAGCCCTAAGGCTAACAGCTCTTGCACACCAGTTGCAATTAGATTAGTGCAGACTCAAGGAATTCAGTGAAGGTGATCATGTAACTCAGGTAGTTTTTTCAAGCAGCTTCTGCCTTCTGCCTGCTTGTTTATTGTCTCTCAAGCAGAGGTTACCTCTCCAACAACTGTGCCACTGGAATGGATCACGAATGATTTTTAATGTATATCACGCTAAAGCATCTCTGGCACCTATTCAAGCAGTTAACTTAATCTGAGACAAAATACAGTTCTTAAAAGATCTGTTAACAGAGACTAGGTTAAAAAAAAAAAAAAGACATTTCCAGTTGAAATATAGAAATAAACACTTCAGCAACAAAGTAGAATATTCTCCAGCTGCTCCAACTAGAATCACACAGGCGCTTCTGATTTTGTGCCTGCAGGACTGAAACTTTGGAATAAATGGAAGTCTTTGTTGTGGTTAGCTATGTGTTTGTGAAATAAAAGTCAGCATTATTAGGATGCTAGCAGAAATCAGAACCTTCTATCATTAATTTTCCTCATGGTTGTGAGGAGAATGTTTTAGACAACTTATCCTACTTTGAACAGCAACATCAATTTTTTGCTCTATTAAATTTCCCAGAGCCACATGTATCAGCACCTCTACTCCACATAAAAGCTCACCCATAGCAAATAAAGATATTAATTTACAAAGCAGTACACTGCATTAATTCCTTCTCAAGTAAGCTGTATTTTAACATTCAGTACCAATGCTCCTTAAACACTCCCTATACCTCATTGATAGTTCTCTGTGTTGCCAGATTCTGAACCAGATTGAGACAATGATCTGGAATAAAAATAACCAAGGAAAAAAAATGGTTACTTTTCAGCCAATCCACATCCCCATCCAGTTTGCTCTATAGCTGTTCCAACACAGTGCGCTCAACAGCAAAGGCAGGAATGAGCCAGCACAAACTAACAATGAAACACACATTATTATAGTCACAGGTTCTCAGACTGCACATTAAGAACAACTTTTTGTGGAACAAATTACTTAAACTTAATACATATTTAAAAGGCATTCACACAGCAATGAAATTGAGTAGCTTGTGTTCCATGAATTTGTATTACTGCATGCCAACTACCCCTGTCATTTAGGCAAAATACAGCTCAGGCAGGAGTTTGTTTTACCCTGTACCTGGCAGCACTGAATGCTCAAGAAAAAAAGCAGGCAACTGCAGAAGCAGCATCATCCTTCAGTTTTGCACATTTCCTCCCAATCCGTAACACAGGAATGTCCTAAGCCAGAGTGTCCAGACCTTTATTTTTAATAACTGTCAATTGACCAATCATCCATTAATTTCTCTAGGTTAGCTCTCGAACCAATTAATATTCTATGATGTCCTGTGACACATTTCAGAATGCATTATGGAGAAAAGTTCATCTTCCTCTTTATTTAAAGCCTGTTTCCTAATAGTTTTTGTCAAGTTCTCACCTTCATTCCACTCAAGAGCTAGACTCATCATACCTGAGCCCCTTTCTCAACTGAAACACTCTTTTACAAGCTCAATACTTCTGGTCTTTTAAATTACTCCTCTTAATGTCATACTTCTGGTTGTCTCCTTGCACTTCTCCACATGTTCAAGGTTTCTTTTTTTGAGACAGGGTGACTATGACTTTTTGTAGTGAGAGATCACATTCATACAGTTGTTAAGAGGTAATAAAGTAGTAAGTGGGATAAAACCGATGAATAAGGAACAATTACTCATGGCTTCTCAGAATGCAAAAATTGGAGACATCAAATAAGATTACGAAATGACAAGTTCAAAGGAGATAGCTCCTTCACAAAGGTTAATGAAGTAATGGAACGTTTTGCCACAGAACATTTGTATGCCAGAAATATAACCTAATCAGTTAAAAAAAGCATCAGAAAAGTTCACTGAAGAACGATCTAGCAAGATATACTAATTACAAAGACACTATCTCTGGCTCTGGAAGTCCACAAGTTGGAGAGGTGCAAAGCTGGGGCACTATATCAGGGATCATCATTCTATACTTACCCTCAGAGGTTCTTACACATCTGCTACTGATCCCTGTCACAGGCTGCTTTTCTTAACTACGCTGGAGTTTGCTCTACCTAAAATTGCCATTCTAATCTTACAAAAGCTACCCACAATAGTCAAACTGATGATGGACTACGTATTTGTAAAATGGCACAGCAACAGCATCTGTTTTATTCTGTGTCTCTCCCCATAGTTCCCAACATTTTAGTTGCATTTTTTGGTTGGCTCCAAGATGATGTTTGTGTTGGACTGCCTGCAAGTATGCTTTGTTTCACTAGGGCATAATTACACAAGCAAAGTGAATGGACTTGAATTAACCCCCCCCCCGCAAAACCAACAACTTCAAAAAAAAAAAAACCAAACACCAAAAGACCACCATATTATTTGTCCTCTTAAGGAACTTTATGACCTTGCATAGTAGTATCTAGTTTAAAATCCACTGCTAGGTATATGCAAAGCTACTTTCCTACTTATGTACAGTATGACCCAAAAAAAAAAAAAAAAAAGTCTTTGCTGCTTTTTCAGGTAGTCATTGAGTAAAATGAGAGCCTGATACAATTCAAAAACTAGTTTTAACTAACCATAATACTTTATATTGGTAATATACCAAGTCATCCTCTTTGAATAATTCAGTTACAGTATAAGCGAACGGCAGATCTTGGCAGGAGTTTAGAGGTAAAAGTCTCCCTTTAGCCATGAGGATCGACCTTCCATTCTTTCCTTAAGGAAAAGAAAGCCAAAGGGCTACAGGCAGTTACCAAACCATAACAGTCTTCACCTTACTCCAACAAACCTTTTAGCAAGAGAGCCTGCCAGAAGCTCTCCGGAACTGCAACTTGTGCTGGATCAGACCTGGGTGACTACCGGTGTCTTCTTTAAGGCCTGAATTCACCAGGCGAAACTCCCCACCCCCATGCAAAAAGCAGCCTGACTCTAGCTAATAACTAAATATCCGCGACGCCACATTTAGAAGGAGAGCTGCGGACAGGACGGGAGGAGGATGCAAAAGCGACGAGAGCTGCTGCCGTCCTTGCAGAACCTCAGGCGCGAATCTTATCTCTGCGCCCCCCCCCCCCGGCGCCGTGAGGAAACCTATACCGAAAACAGCCCCGAGGGCTAGCCGGTTGTCCGGCGGGGCGAGCAGGCCCCTGCGGCAGCATCCCATCCCCTCCCGCTCCCCCACCGCCCGCCCAGCCCTAAACTCCCCACTGGGGCGGCGCCGCCACCGCTACTCAAGCCCGAGGCCTAACGAGGCCTTACAGGCCGCAGCCACGCCGCACACCTGGCCCGCCGTCTCCGTGGCGTCCGCCAGGATCCCGTAGTTACGGTAAAGCTCCTCCACAGTCGGCATGGTGCGGCGGGGGAAGAGCGGAAAGCCACTCGT
>NW_010973132.1:5897261-5966782 GCF_000737465.1 Haliaeetus leucocephalus
CCCCCCCCCCCCAATTTATCCTCTATCAGTGGAGTTTAGGTGATATTAGACACCTATTCAACGTAAACAAGACTGCCCCGGCTCCTGCGTGGCCCCTCGCGTCCAGGTTTCCGTTGCCGGAGCGTGTGGTCGTTAAAAATAATTTCAGAATTAGGTGGGTTTTGGTTTTTTTTTTTTACCCGCCTGGCCCTCAGTCTCGAGCCGCAGCACCCAGGGGCTTTTCCTGCTGTCGGGGGAGAGCATGGGTTTGCTCAGGGATGTGGCATGTCCTTCACTTTTTGCAGCCTTGCCTTTTTTAAAATTTTTTTCTGGGCTTTTCTTTGCACTCCTCCTCCTTTCCCTGAATGCGGTCTTCCCCCAGCTACTCCTTTCTGTACCCCTTTTTGTCTTTCATATACAAATATTGTGAAAGACTGTCGTGCACTGAGCTCCTGGGGCAAGGAGGAGACCATTTTCCCGTGATGTGATGACTTCCATCTTTTCCTGCAGAGGAAAATACCCCCAAATTCCAGCATATAGAAACCAAAGTATCTGCAATGAATGTCAATAGAGGCAGCACGCACGCAGTAGGCTCAAATGACCTAAATATAAATCGTGGCAAAAGTTAAAAGGCTGTAAGGAGCATCTTCCCCTCATTTGGAGATGCTTTAACATCCTGCCAATTTCACAGGCACTTAAAATCAAAGAGGATTCCCCTCACGTCAGCCTGAGGCCGAGCTAAGCAAGACGCTGGACCTTTCTCTCGTACCCTTTCCAGCAGGATGAAGGGCTCTCTCAGAGGCATTCGAAGCCACGGTCTCTCTCCAGAGCCCGTGCAGGGATGTGCAGCGGCATCAATTGTTTACCTTCCTTGTGTTGTTCCTCTGCTCTCGCGGTGTTTCAGCAAGTGGCTGCAGTGACGGCAGCATTCACCTTTCTCGGTACTTTCACCTGTCCGCAGGTGGATGGATTCACATGGTTCTGGCACGCTCTGACCGGGTCTGAGGGTGCGGAAACTTGCGGCTGCTGTCGGATCCAGGAGAGCACTAACCACGGCCTGTCCCTTGGTGTGCTTGCGACCATCGCATTTACCCAAAGTAATCTTCTTAAAAGAATGTGCTGGTTAATCTTAGTAGCGGGGACAAAATGTGACACAAGAGAAAAAATATTTTGAATGCATCAGAAAAGCTACGTGCATGACTAGCTTACCTGAAGCTTTCATTTTCTAGGAAGGGACAGCTTCCTCAGGCAGGCTGGTGGATATTAAGAGATGTCAATCTCTTGCCCTCCAGCATCTCCCAGGCAGCATCACAGCTGAATGCAGACTTTAAAACTCTTTATAATCATCTTTACCATCACTGCCATGGCAAGCTTTTACAACCTGGCCAGAAAGGAGGAAAGGTGAACCTCCCATTTAATTGCTTTTTAACCCCCCTGAAATGTTTACATAGATGGAGGTGCCTCGTTATCTCCTGTTCTTGCTCGTTTCCTCAACAGCACACTGTTAAACTGTGATTACATTCTAAAGCAAACATTGATAATCAGATAAATATGTAGCATTTATACGGTACTGTACGTAGGAGAGCTGTGGAGAAAAAAGAGAAGAAGTAGGCATGAATGAAAACGGGTGTGAGAGGGGTTGTGTGCCTTCCGCGGAAGACTGGCACTCCATGGCGGAGCAGAACGGGTGCTGGAGATACTGGGGAGCGATGGGAGAGGAAGGTGAACTCAACTGCTGGACTTTGGCTGTGCTACAGGGAGATTAATGGGTGGGGTGGGATGGTAAGCAATTTCAAAATACCGTAATAGCATTATATATTCTGTTATGTGTACATATGTATTATTTTAATCACATTCATATATGTTGTTTCATAACATATATTATATGCCTTGGAATTATACTTTTTTACCTTCTCTGGCAATGATACATTCAGATGTGCGCCTCATCTTTCTACCAGAGAACATGCAAAATGAAAAGGGGTTTTCAGAACCACATTAAGAAAATGTTTTCTCTGAGGTTTGTTCTATTTCCACCTTTTGATCTTCCATGTGTTGTCTTTTGTTTTTTTCCCTCACCTACTTCCTTGTTGCTTTACATCATTCTTCTCTTCGTTTTTTCTCTCCTTGCAACAATTCCCATTTTCCAGTCTCTAGTTTTTACTTATATATGAAAATATATGAAACATTTTTTACAATGAAACTGTTTAAAATTAATTGCCATTAGTCTTTAGCATTAATACGGAAGGATCATGAATGAAGAGCTGATGGTGTTACAAGTTTAGGAGACATTGTCTGACATTATTTTTCAAAGTTAGTCAGGGGTCTCTTGGTTTGTTAAAGTTGGGATATTTTTGGAAATGTATCTTTAGAAACTCAAAAGCTTGAAATGCATGTTTGAGAATAACATATAACATTTTCAGGCTCTGCAGTGCAAGCCTCCTAGTTTCAAGAAATACGATTAATCTGGCCATCAGTCAGGATTTTCCTCTCTCCTTTCTTCTCAATCTCCTCACGCCAGCGCATGTGGAGATAACCTTATGGTAAGTTATTGTATTGGTTTTGTGTGGCAAGGTTTTGGTAGTGGGGGGGTGTTACAGGGGTGGCTTCTGTAAGAAGCTGCTGGAAGTTTCCCCTGTGTTTCAGAGAGCCCATACCAGCCGGCTCTAAGACGGACCTGCCGCCAAGGCCGAGCCAATCAGCCTCTGTGATAACATTTTTAAGAAGGAAAAAAGTTGGGACAGGGAGAAACAGCCACCGGAGAGAGGAGTGAGAACACGTAAGAGAAACAAGCCTGCGGACACCAAGGTCAGTGCAGAAGGAGGGGGAGGAGATGCTCCAGGCGCTGGAGCAGAGATTCCCCTGAAGCCCGTGAGGAAGACCATGGTGAGGCAGGCTGTCGCCCTGCAGTCCAGGGAGGTCCACGGTGGAGCAGATCTCCACCTGCAGCCCAGGGAGGACCCCACGCCGGAGCAGGTGGGTGCCCGAAGGAGGCTGTGACCCCGTGGGAAGCCCACACTGGACCAGGCTCCTGGCAGGACCTGCGGATCCATGGAGAGAGGAGCCCACGGAGCAGGTTTTCTGGCAGGACTTGTGACCCCGTGGGGGACCCACACTGGAGCAGTCTGTGCCTGAAGGACTGCAGCCCATGGAAAGGACCCATGCTGGAGCAGCTCGTGAACTGCAGCCCGTGGGAAGGACCCACGTTGGAGAAGTTCGTGGAGGACTGTCTCCTGTGGGAGGGACCCCACGCTGGAGCAGGGGAAGAGTGTGATGAGCCCTCCCCCTGAGGAGGATGAAGCGGCAGAAAATAACGTGTGATGAAATGACCGTAAACCCCATCCCCATCCCCCTGTGCCGCTGGGGGGGCTTGGTAGAGAAATCCGGGAGTGAAGTTGTGCCCAGGAAGAAGGGAGGGGTGGAGGGGAAGGTGTTCTGAGATTTGGTTTTATTTCTCATTACCTTACTCTGGTTGATTTGTAATAAATTGAGTTAATTTTCCCCAAGCTGAGTCTGTTTTGCCCATGACGGTAATTGGTGAATGATCTCTCCTGTCCTTATCTCGACCCGCAAGCTCTTTGTTATATTTTTCTCTCCCCTGTCCAGCTGAGGAGGGGGAGTGATAGAACGGTTTTGGTGGGCACCTGGCATCCAGCCAGGGTCAACCCATCACAGTTATGGACTCATTTGATAACGAAGTGTTATCATTATACCTTTGACTTCCATTCCCGCACACTGCCCACTAATCCATGTATGCTGGAATCACCGCCAATCTCTGCACAGTTTTCAGCAAGTTCTCCAGACGAAAAATAATGTACTTGTGAAATCAATGAAATGTGCTTTTTTCCTCAGAGGAAAAAAAAAAAAATTACTATTCTTGTCCCACAACTGCCCTGGTCTTTGGTGGAGGACAGAGGCAATCATAGACTTCTATTATGCCCATGACAGAAGGAAAGGGCACGCTTAATGAAAATTTCACACTGGAACAGTGGTTTAATCGCATGGACCCTCAGGTACCAAACCTGGGAGGTTTCTGTGGGCCAGATACCCAGTGGATAATAAAGTGTCTGAAATCGAGTCCATTTGTTGGTTTATGCCAGGTAAGCAATTGATCCTGGATTTTCTGTTTTTCGCTCTGTAGAACCGGGCTTAAGTCACTAATAGACCTTAGTTTTACAGCAACTAGCCCCCACCCAGCTTAAAAAATTCTCAGTATTTTTCAGAAAAAGGTGTCCAGATATCCCAGGGGAACACAGTGAAGGCCTAAACACGTTCGGAGCTGTATCGCCTTTTATCGGCAGGCATTAAAGTGCTACCTAGCAGGCTTATAAACACCTAACTGCTGCCTCCAGCCGTGCACAGCTTTCCCCCTCAAGATTTAGCCCAGTGTAATCTGATTTTCTCGCCAAATTCCTCCCTGGAAAAGCCGCTTTTTTCCCCAGAAAAACGGCAGCCCCCTCGCCTGCTCCGTGGACGAGCTGCCCGGGCCCCGCAGCTCCTCCGCGCCAGCAGGGGGCGCTGCGCCCCTGCAGATGCGGCCGGGCGCCCCTGCAGATGCGGCCGGGCGCCCCCGTGGCGGCGGTTGCCGAGTTCTGTGAGGAGAGGCGGCGGGGAGACGACCCGGTGTCGGCCGTGGCGGTCTGTGTTCCCGCCAACAGCACCGTGCCCTGCCTTTATTAAACGGGTCCCGTGCGGTGTCGAGAACCGTGTTGGGCTGCCGTGTGGAAGAAAAACCAAAAAACGTTACACGTGGGCTGTTCCAAGCGACGCCGGCCGGAAAATGAGATTAGAGGAATAAAGTTGGTTACCACCCCCCCCGGCCGCCATTTTTTTCAGGTTGCTGCCTTTGTATGTGTAATAGCAGTCCCCCCTGCGACTGTTCACCCTGCTACAGTGTGTAGGAACTTCAGAGGATCCTTTTAAATGGTTTGTGAACCTGTTAGTAATGCTCGCTCTGTTCTGTAGTTCAGAAAGGTACCATAGTCTCGACAAAGCATTTGTGCCTCGCATGTTAACTACAGTTAATTGGCGCTATTATTTGGAGCCCAGAATGCTTGCGTGCCTTTCCACGCAGGCAAGGCTGTGTAATGACAGAAGACTCGGCCCTTGCCAGAGTCAGTTTGATTCTCTTGTTTGTGTGGAACACTCGCGCAGCAGTAATAGAGAGGAAACATCTCAAAGGGTGGAAAAATGTGACCGTGAGATATAATATTTGGCAAGAAGACTTAAAAATGGACGTAGTGTCTACAAATTGTTCAGCTCAAAGAGCATCTGTGGAAGGCGGACAGATGACTGTGTTATACCGAGTTTATTCTACTTTTGTTGAAAAGTTCCATATGTATATGATGCTGGTGAGGGCAAATTAATGGGAGAGATAATGAGTATTCTGTCCTCCTTGTGAAAAGATATGAAATGATTGGGCTGTTTATTTTTGACAGGCTGAAGTTTGGATGCATTGTGCCTCTCTGCTAGCGTGGTCATCATCGACTTGCCATGCCGTGATCCCTTCTACCTCCTGGGACATTTCAACATGAACCCGCTGCTTCTGTGGGCTCGCTCAGGGCACGTTTCATCTCCGAATTCTGACTCCAAGCATCTGTATTTCCATGCTGCCAGTTCAGGGTCAGTGTACTGGAGCAGGACAGCAGTAGCCCAGCTGCACCCATTGTTTACTTTCAGCCAGTTTCTAAACCCCTGGCAAGGAGGAGGTTCAGAGGCCCTTGGGAAGGCAGACTGGGAGGAGGATGTTTAAAAAGTTGTAATGAAATGGGCAAGGGGAGGTTGAAGAGTAAGGATATGGAAACTGCAACAGGAATTTCTAGGAAACCCCCTGGAAGGGCAATGAAATACCAGCAGCTCTAGCATTGACTGTCACACCGACAAGGAGGAGGTCTTGGTCATCCAGGTACAAGAGCTAGAGATGAAGTGGTAGTGTGCTGCCACGCTGAAGTGCTCCCTTACAAGCACCAGGGAGGGAACTCCTTTCTGTACTTGTTTTTTTTTTAATTGTTGCTATTCATGTGATTATGCATCAGTGCCATTAATTACTGTGATTCACTATGGGATATTCTGTCCTGTCATTCTAGCCTGTATGTCACTAAAGGAATGACTGGGTTTGCTTTTCATACTTGTCGGAAAACCCTTTCACTTCTACACAATCATTAAAAAAGAAAGTTACTGGTTTTGAAAATGTTTTGAGTTAAACATGAGCATAAATGAAAAGCAGTAGTAATATTTTCAGGAAACTTTCCAAAGGAAAGTATGGAAAAACACACTTTCCAAACATTGGAGTGTGGCTAGACATGAAACTTTTAATGCAATTTCATATGAATATTCATGGCATATTTCATGAAATATTCCCTGCCATTCCAATGAAGTATTTCCACAACTTGAATAAGATATAACTCTGGAATCACATGAAGCAGACCATACAAAATACTCGTCTAATGTTTTGTGAAATATTTCAAATAACTACATAAAATACTTGTGCTACCATCCATGAAGTATTCACTCTCAATACCTTGTTAAAGTCTTGAAATTCATAGCAATAGTCATGGAATGTTACACAAAGAAAGCAGCACAGCCACAAGTTTAATCAAATATAAGTATAAAATCACCAAAAGCGGGAACATAAGGCACCCTTGAGTACATGTCCCAAGCAACTGTCACTTTGGAGAAGGAATTGTGCACTACTGTGTCCCAGCACTCATGCAGAATTTCCACCTTGTTCTCACAAGCACTGGGCAAAACTCGGCACTTTGAGCAACAGCAGGTAGCTCTCCGTGGCATTTCCACTTACTACGAGGCAGCAGTATTTCCCCTTTTGACACTTGGACGCTTTCTAATGTTGTCCTTTAGCTACAAATCATTAAACAACTTCTTTCTAGCATGCATGTTATCAAGTAAAAGATTTAACAGGAACAGGTGACAGGAACAAATCAGCCGTTTTGTTGAATATGAGTTTGAGAGTCCCTGGCATTATCGGTCAGGACTGTTTCTAGACCATCTGCATTCATATTAGTAAGTCTGCCATTGTGCTCATCCAGGTATTGCAGCCCTAGGCAATGGTACCCATTTCTACTAACAGCCTCTGACACCTTGTGCAGGAGAAAGAGAGAACAGAGATCCAACATTTCTTTTTTCAGACTCCCAACCGTGTGTGTACAAAGCGCTCAACAAGCTCTGAACGTTGGCCAACCTTGTAACATCCACTGACACTTACTGCCCACCTCCAGCACAGAAGTCTGATCTGTCTGCACCATACCGAGCTGGGCCAAACAGGGATGGCACGCTTACCCGCAGGAACTCTCGTGCTTGGGCAGGCAGCAGTGACTTTGAGCTCAACCGTGCACAGACATCCAAAAATTTGGTCTGTCTCACCCGGAAACTCTGTAGATGCTGGTGGTTGTCCCAGGACCTTCCACACTGCTTGCCTCTTGCTTGATAAATTCAGAACCAGCATTTCAGCCATGGATGCTGACCCAGCTCCCACACTGAGCAGCCTGGCATCCTGTGCCTTCCAGTGCTCCCGAGGCTGCTGCTGGTGAGACAGCTGTTGCCACCGCTTCCAAAAACATGCGGGAGCTGTTCCGCAGCACAGTGGCAGATTGGCAGTGCTAAAGCCACATGGCAGCAAGCTGTGAAAACTTCTCCGCAGCTTCTGTGTATTTGCAGTGGCATTTGCAATGGCATGGAGCACTGTTTTCGTCTATGCTGGCTGATAAGAGCGTGAAAATGGCAGTGGCTGTGCAGAAGGAGCTAGACGGTGACAAAAGAGACAAGAACCATGAGGATCTGAGGTTTGTTTTTTAGCTGGTTTTGGCAACGTTCTCCAGAGGCACTTAAGAAAAATCCCAGCAGTGGAGGTGGAATACCTGGAATACTTGGAATATATGTTCAAAGTAGCACTTAATAATAAAAGGTCCCTGGCACCTGGATGAAATACTGTGGGCTGTACCAGTGGCTCCATGGCTGTGGAGACCACAGTCTGCAGCACGTACTGTGCCCCAAATCATATTTTGAAACAGGATCTCTGAGTAGCTCATCCCTTTCTGCTTGGAACTTGACTAGATTTGAATTAAATAGTATCCCTCTAACACTTCGAGCCACTCTAATGAAAAAAATCATCCTAAGTAGATTCAGGCCTGTATTATGCTGGAAAAAGTGTGATGGTAATTTCTAACTCCAGTTACCCTAAAAAAGAAGCAAAATATTCTTTTCCCTTCCCTAATTTATTGAACTAGAGAAATTAGACTGCCAGAGAGGTTTTTTTTCTGGCATAGCTCTAAGACTTTTGTTGTCATGGGGATGTCAATTAATGGGGTAGTTTGTTATGTTCTTAACCCAGCTGTGCCAGCTAAACTTTTGCATGCAGACCAGGTCTTACACTAATCTGAAAACTCACAAAAGTAGGAACTGGGCTTTCTGTTTAATAAATTGTGTTCTGAAGACTACACTGTACGCCTTAATATTTTTCTCCTCCATACCATACTGTTTTAAGTAAATGAATGTTCAGGCATGTATTGTGTACATACAGATTGGAGGATGTAGTAAACCACACAGGTTTTCTAAATGCACACAGGGATGAACAATCTGAACTTTATTGGCATCGCTGGCTGTGTGCAGGTCCTGCAGGTGCATGTTGTAAGGTGCAGGCTATTCCTGTGCTTTGTATGATCTGTAAAGATACTCATGTATAACATAATGCACACATATGTGCACATACAAAAAGTCCGGCATCATGCATGTGCCAAATATATACGCATGTGTGTAATGCATGTCTGAGTGCATGATTACATATTTTGTGGGGTAAATACAAAATGTTTTATACTTTGTATACTCATTTGTCATAAATGTGTGGAAGTGTATAGAATTCCATGAATAGATTTTAGAGTATGCAACGTGATGCGTACATGTGACTTAAAGCCCTGAAAGCATCCTTGTGAGTGCATCTAACTAAACTGCATTGGCAATTCTACCTTTCCCACTAAAAATATTTTTTAAATACTCAATAGAGTTTTCCCATGCCTACCAGGGAAGTTAGGATTGCTAAAGGACTGCAAAAAACCCTGGAGAGGAAGAGATATTACAGCATTTTCCTAGATGTTTTGCACTGGAGCTCTGCAGCTGTCTCCTCTACCCCAAGAACCTGTGCTCCTTGGAGCACATGAATATTCTGTGCTGAGTAGAAACCCTTGCTGTCTGCCAGCACAATGTTGACAGTGCCCTTTGTTGGCTTCCCCGGGGAGTTCATGCAAATCACTTTGAAATACAACAAACCATAGGATCCCTAAATGCTTCTAAACAAGACCAAATTAGAAAAAGGCTTCACATTGAAAACATAATTTTCAATTAGTGTCTATTCAGTGGGAATGGGAATGGGGCAGGGGAGAGCTGGCATGTAAGATAAGCTGGGTTTGTTAACATGCTTTGAAAATGCTTTCTGGCTAGCATGCCTTTTTTCCCTTGCAAATGCTCACCTTGCTGTAATTTGGTGACATTTCCACAGTTGCAATATGCTCTGCTCTTGTATTTCAGATAGAAATGAACTCTGCCCAGCAGCAGGTAGTCTTGAGACAACCATCAGCAGACTGTGTTTATGTGCCATGTACACAGCCATGCGTTGCTGCACAGGCTGAAAGCTGGGAAAGAAACAAGTTGTTTCTCTCCTCAGTCCATCCCTATTAGTATCAACCAGTGCATTTACGAGCGCACTGAACAGGGAAGCTGATGACTGAATGGCCAGAGACCAAGGTGACATCTCATTCCCTCCAGAACAGCACCGCGTGTCTTTGGTGTAAGTGCTGTGGGAGGTGGTTTTTCCTTGGATAGACAGTGCTAGTCTGCAGGAAAGGCACTGGCGACCCTTCACTACCTGACTGCATTGTGTCCGTATTCCTCTCTCCTAACAGAGGAAGAGGAGCAAGTTAGTTGCTGCTGCAGCTATAACTGCTAGAAGGAGAGACATGAAGTACATCATAATTAGCTACTGTTTCTTTTACCTCTTCTTTTATTCTCTCTATTCTCCAACATGTGGCAGTACTGAGTGTTTTTCCTAGTTTTACAAATAAGGGTGAATGTTCCTTGTCCTTTTCTCCCTGCTTTGGTTTGCTTACTTATGTTACATTGGCTTGGACCTCCTTTAGAAGACCTCCTTACCTCATCTCATTTTCTCTTTCCCTTCTCACCTTGTTTTGTTACTTGTTGTTGCTCTTGTTAGAAATTTTCCCTTCCCTGCCTTTAATCTCAGGAAATATGAGCCTTTCGGCGTGGCTGTGCTGTGACACTTGCCCAGTGTACGGCGTGGCCCATCCCCGTGTCCATTTGTACATGCCGTGTAGGTTATCTGCCCTCTCTCTTACACTTCAGGGCACTGTGCTTGAGATGCTTTTTCACATCTGTGTATCCCTGGGACCACAGGAATTCATTGGACCAGTGCCTCTCAGCTCATCACCTGGCCAGCTGCGTGGTCCCCGCTCACCTCACCACAGCCTGCCCCTGAGATGACAAGTGCTGCCTCAGGTCCATAGCATGCACATCCTCACCTTCATTTTCTGTTCTGGCATCAGGGGGTGAGACGTTGATGGTATTTGTAATGATCGGGAGGATCAGCACAGCACCTGTTGGAATAAGCAGTCTAAAATTTCCTTTATCAAAGCGAAGGCCAGCTAGCATCTGGTATTTCTAGGGGTTTTCTGTCAAGACATGGAAGTTATAGGACACTCACTTACTAGTTACACCCACCGTGGTGGAAGCGTGAAGATTTTGTGACACTGTTATGAACGCTGTACATGGTTGAGTTTCCCTGCTTTTTTTCAAAGGGAAAGGACTAATTAAAATATGTCACTAAGCAAGTGATGGGGAAATGTAGGGAATATACATATAATATTTATCAGGGAGTGAAAGAACTTTTGTGGGATATGTGATGAATACACTTCAGTGAAGACAAGGGGATGCCTTAATTTTTAATAGTGGAAGTGAGAACAAAAGAACCTTACAATGAAAAGTTTTTAAGAAAGTACTTTTAACTTTTTAAAACTTTTAAAAGCTTTTGAAGAAGGACATAAAGATATATTTTAAGGATTTCTTAAAGAAATGTGAGTATTTAATAGGCTTGCGTAAGTTTGCCAAGTGCATTTGCACTCAGGTATTCTTTCTGCAGTCAGTTTGACAAAAACCAGGCTATTTTGCTTTAGAAATACTTGCCTGTGTGCTTTTCGCCTCTACGTTTCTTGACCTACCTTAAAAGCATACGGTCCCTGTGCATGACTGGTTCAGGTCAATTTTGTGTGGGCCGTAGAAACATGCAAGGGAACGGTTGCCTATCTGTCCAGTTCATTCCTATGAGAAAATACACTAAATTTTAACTTTCAGAAGTAGACAGGAATGTTGCAGAAAGGTTAGTCTACTGAGTATAAATATCAAGAAATTATTGTCATACACATACACAGAAATATCAACATTGTATTTTGAGCAGAGTAAGTATAACAGGAATTTCCAGGCCATTACTGGAACACTCCAGATAAATTTAGCACTAAACTTCACTTTTCTAACTTCTTTTATTCCCCTAGATTTTCAGTTCCATCATTTTCCTTGCATGTCTGCCCTGTAAAAGGTGCTGAAACCAGGCTAGAAGTTGGTCACTTATTATTTTCTGCCAATGCTTTAACTCTTAATTTACTTCTCACATTCCTTCTTTGTTTCTCTCACCTGTTCTCCAAAGCTCAGAGGCCAGAGGAACTCATTGTGTACACCCTCTTGTTATCTTTAACATCTCTGACAGAATGCTACCTCAACTCTATAAACTGGCCATTGTCCTCTCTCCCTCAACATCTCCTCTGTAACATATTCCAAATGAGCACCAGCTCTCTGTTGTAGTGCCTCTTTTGTCTCTGCATCCTTTAGAGAATCCCAAGCAACTGGTTCTGTAGAAAAATTATATCCTTTCATAAGGGAAATCTGCATTTACAATACAATCTTACACATACTATGGAAAACTGAGTATAATACACAGTAAAAGTGCAGTATTCAATTCAGAACAATGTTACAGGCATCACGTTATCTCACAACAGTTTGGGAGAAGCACAGTGGCTTGGCCTCAATCCCCACTTTGTTTTTTTTCAAAAGGTGTGAACCAGTGACTAGTGAAGGTATCTGAGGGTGAGCAAAGTTTGTGGCCTGGCTAAACTTTTTCCGTTACCAACTCACTCCTCTTGTCACTCTGAGTTTGTGACAACAGGGAGCCACTGAAACGCCTTCTCAGCTTTTACCTAGTGCTGACCAAACCAGCCATTTCTCAGCCCAGACTGAACAAGCTCGATGAGAAGATCCGCTGCAGCTGTGGATCTCTTCCTCATTTGTTCAACGCGGCACTGAGAATCGCCTCATATAGGGAACAAGAAGGGAGCAGCCCTCTTTAGCTTAGGAAACAGTCCGGGCTTCTGCTTCTGGCATGGGTTCAAATATCTTGATTATTTACTGCTTATAGTTTGGCTAATAATACAGTCTGGAGCATGAAGAGCTCTGGAAGGGAGACCTATGCTTCCACTATTAAGATAGAGACAGAAATATCAGCCACGGGCAAGGAAATAGCAAAAGGTTAAACTGCTTGACATGCACTCTATAGAAGTTTACAATACAGACTATTTCCTCATTAGTCTTACCGGTCCCAGCGAGCTATTCCAGTTAATCCCTTTCTCTTGCCATTGAAGTTGGCCCTTCCGGCAGCCAACGCAACTAGCAATGGGTTATTTATACGTAACTTGCAAAGGAGCAAGACAAAATTAAATGTCTGAATCGTGAATTGAATGGAGACTTCCAAGTTTCTGGGAAACCTTTGTGGTTTTCTCAGAACTCTCCATATGTCATAGATGAATGCCTCTGATATCCCATGCAAAACAGGAATAAAATGGTCTGTTCTCTCTTCTGGATTCGTTTAGCCTTTCCTGGAGCCAACAGGCAGCCTAGTCAAACGTCATCTTGAATATACCTCAAGTGATATATAAAGGGGAATTTTCAACCAGTCTTGATTATTCAAGATCCATGGGTACTTTTTGACTATGCTGGTGCTCAAATCAAATCTAAGTTCTCATAGTCCCTCTTTATATGTGAAAGAGGAATGCGAATCTCTTGCAGCAGATACTCACATGTAACCCTTTCCCACCTGGACGCCAGAAAAGTTTGGAGTCAGAGATGAACTAAACCAAACTTTTGGGTTCATCCCTATTAAAAGCCTCTATAACTTCAATTGCATTTTTAATTGTAAACAGGCTCTGGGTTTTTCTGTGCTCTTCTGAAGAGCTGCAGTGTTCTCCCCTGTGTTCGCTGCATTTCATTGGCAAGTCAAAGGATTTATGAAAGGGATTATATGACACTGTTGCCTGCGATAGCAGAGGACTGGACTCAATGACCTAGGCAGTGCCTGCCAATCCTATGTCCCTATTTTTCTGTGATTCCTGTAGAGTATGTAAATTATATTAGGATTGCTGGCATGAAAGCCACAATGCTAATCTTTTTTATTATTGCTCTATCCATTTTGAGCTGGCATATCCATATCACAGTGCTTGATTTTCTGTTGTCTTGCTGCTTATGCTGTCATTTAAACTAACCCATAAAGGGTGTCAGAACTCAGCTGAATCAGAATGGAAAAGCTTGAAGTTCATTTTGCACAGATGTAAAATGATTACCTAGGCAGGGGGAGATCAGTCCCCCATGTATATATTTTGATACACCAAAGCTCCAAAGCCATTTTTTGGCTGTTGGTCTGTGAAGTGTCCTCTTTGAGTGATTTAACACTTCAAAGTATAGACACCCCTGTGCAAACAGGGGATTAGGATGTTCTAGGCAGAGGATTATAAATGCAGAAGAACTTTCACGCAATGAAGAGCTTCTTTGCAAGAGAATTACCATTGTAAATAAACATGCAGTTCTGAGAGCAAATGAACTAATGAAGTCTGGTTTCCTATGGTTTTGTATATTGTGGTTGGATTTTCTAGTGTCTGGTAATGTACAAACTGCAGGTAATGCATTTCAGACAGCTTTCTTCATGTGGACTATCTAATGTTGAGTGAGGATGATCATATCTCAAAAATCCTCATTTTTCTCAGATAGGAAAAATACCAGGTAAGAGCAAAATTTACTTCCCAGCATTGCCACTGGGGCATACTAACCATGAGAAAGAAGCCATAGCCTTTCCTCCCATCTGTCTGTTTATATGGCCTGGGACAGTGCACTGCCATTTAATTCAGGAAGAAATGTGCTGCTATGTAGCCCATCTGTATCACAGCCCACAACCAGTTCTGCAGCTGTTTAGCTGGGAGAAGCTAATAATTTAGAGACAGGACTGCACATACTTTCTATGAGATGTTGGCTGCTCTTACAAGTGCTTTTATAAAGCATGCTCTGCCTGCTTTCTGTCACCCTGGAACTCATCACAGAATAAACATTTTTTGTAATGATGAGGGTGTAATAAAGCACCCGCGACCCACTCAGACATGTGAATCTTCAGCATGGCTCTCTTCAGCTCTTTCATTATACTAAGGTCCCAAAGTGGGCATTTTGTTGGCCTCTGTGGACTAGGGAAAATTAGATTGCTTTACACCGTGTGGCTATTTTATTATAATAAATGCATTGAAGATTGAGCTCTTTAATTAATATCTGGAGAAGAAAGGGAAGGATCTATTATTGAAGCCCTTGGGCCATTTCAAGGAGAGGGTGAGAGTTAGAATGAGCTGGAGAAAAAGAAATAAAGCAGCTTCCTGAAAGACTTCCTCCTTAATACTCATTTTATGTCCAAACACCATGGGAAGCAGGCTGTTTTTTTGGTGGAGGACACATCCCAGGACCATCACAGAGAGAAAATGATGGTGTCATTGGGGGTCAGCATCACCTTTTGTCTTTCCTGAGTCACTTTCTCTGAAGGTTCCTGAGAAAAAAGCAACTGAACAATCACAGTTTGGCCTTCTGCCCTTTGGAAATCTATGTGTAAATGTTGTGGTCTCCTTTTTCTACCTGGCAAAGAGAAGCACTGCAAGGTGACAGAGCAAGGTGACAGCAAGGAGGCCCTCCCTGCTTCTGTCTGTGGTGTGAATGCAGCTTGCCAGTTATTTATATTTGCAAGTTTAGAAAAAATTTACCCTGTTTTTGCTGGAGAACCAGAAAGGTTGACTGGCAACTTTCTTGGTTTCAAATGGAGAGGCTGGGAGGTGTTACACTTCTGACACATAGAACCTTTCTCCCAGGCTGGGTGCCCAGTACCAGTGCAGGCCTCTTACGGGTGTAACACACACGGCTCAAACACACAGAAAATTGGGAAGATTAAATACCTCCCAATGGTAACTTCGACAGGCAATACTTCCCTCATACACATTGAGTTTGCATGTAAAGGAAGAAAGGTCATCATAGCTAGTCTTTGGTAAAATACAACAAATCTAGTCAAGAACATGTGAATGATAAGTACAACACAAACTTCTCAGTCTCTTTGGCAGCTGTGGTTCGTTCAGCCTCCCAGCTTGCCGGCATAAATGCTCAACATTCAAGAAGCCTTTTTATACTACTTTTCACCTTCCTGCTGCTGTGTCCACTTACGGCTCTATGTCAGATATTATAATGTAAGGTCCAGGGACGCACCTGGGCTAGTCCACCTTGAGCTCAGATGAAGAATACTGCCTGACTTTTATAAGGAGATATTTTGGTATCACCAGCGTGTAGTTTCTTGTTGATCTCACCACCAAAAGGTCCCCAAAGCCACCCACCATTTCATTGCTACCTCTAGTCTTGGAGCTGTTACCATGTAGAGCATCTCTACCCACTGTTTGTCTTGCTGTGCTGTGTGTCAGCAGCACTACCATCTAGCCAGCTTTTGCACATCACAGTCCTAAGACAGTGGTGGGTTATATCCCCCTGTTGCTGCTACTGCTGCCTCAGCATTAATGAATTTAGCTATTATTGATTCAATGGACTGGAAGAATCCACCTCGTTGTCACTGACTCTAGAAGCATCCCCACACCAGTTCGAGAGATATTTCACTTAACCTCATTCATAGTGGCTTCAGCTCTGGCCACTGTTGGATGGTACTGTGAAAATTGGTGATGGGGACGAGGTTCTTACAGGCTTTTCATTTTTGTGTATGTTTCATTTTTAGCTTATGCCAATTAGACAGAACAGCTATAGTGCCTCTGGTTTTGGTGCCAGCTGGGTGGGCATTAATGGGGGTCAACGCACAAAACAGCATTGGGCAGTGAAGACAGAATTAAGATCTGACTGGCTGAATGACTCTGATGAATTTCTGAAGCACTGAACTGAAGGACCAGGAGCACATTCTCTTTTGGCATGCTAATACAAGCCTGTGCTGTGAGCAGCTCCAAAGAACCATGTAAATGCAAATGAAGTCAGAAGATGAGTTTATGGAACAAATACCAAGTTTGTCTCTCATTCTCTTTGCTTTGATCTCTGCTACCAATTAAAAGATAAAAAACTCTTAGAGCACATATAAGTCCAATTAGATCTTGTAATGAAATCCTCAAGTGCTACCGAGGTGGAACTTGCAATAATTAGTTTTGATACATAAATAAAATTTCCAGATGCAATTTGTTCTTTTAAGCTCATGTTCCTCTTTCAGTTCATAGTGTTTTATTATTTCACTGATGTGTGTGAAGTAGCTTCCAGTGTTTCTGTTCCCTTGGTTCTTACAGCCTCTATGCTAATGCATTAAAAAGAACTAGAATTAATGACAAATCTAATAAGTGATTATTCTAGTGGCAATGCTATGAACTGGAATTCTAACTTTAAGAACAGGTGAAAAACATTTGTAGCCCCTTAGTTTCACACCTTCATCCATCTAGAGAAGGGCAAAGAAACTACTGATCATCAAGGCACTGAAGGCATGACACAGATTTTGCAAGTGAACAATCAGAAGCCATGGCTGGCTAAGATGCTGTGCTTGGAGTTACAATGAGTGTTGAGAGCAGCTAATAATTTCACAGGCTGGAGGAAGGAGCCTTTGCTTGGTGAGGTTATTTGTATAAAACCCCAAATATCTGTCCCACATCCCCCCTTTTTTGGAAAAGATTTAATGAAGTTATGCAGGTAGAGCTCTAACTATACACATTGAGTAGGACTTTTTCACTTGCTACTTCACTACACTCCTTTAAGACTTAATTCCATTTAAACAAAGTAAGATAGTCTCGTAGTTTATGCTGGAACAACAATACACAGAAAGGATCGTCTTCTGGCTAAGAAATGGCACAAGAAGTTCAGGTCGTGCAAGCCCCTTTCTTCATACTGCACATGTTTCTAAGTTGATGTAGACCATCATTTAGGGTGAGATTTTGGGGCATTAGTCTGTCCCTTCAGAGGACTAATACTTTGTGCTGGCAGTTTAGGTCATTCATGTGCTTAAATCCCTGTTTTGAAGGAGCAATAAGGGTGTTGTGAAACTAAATAAATTAATATTTGTAAGGAACATATGGAAATCCAGATAAAAGTTGATTCAGTCATTCTTAAACAGTAATGTTTTAGGGTGTATGTGCCATGGTACTGGGAACTGAGTGACTTCATACAAAAGATAGGGAGATGCTAATTATCATTGCTCATGTCCTTTTTATCTTCATCAGCCATAGACACTCAAAGCGCAGGGGCTCTCAGACTCTTGCAGCATTCAAGGCATAGTATTGCAGGTGGTACCAGGTCTGTGTCTTCTAAAAAGCTCTGTGCCCAGGTTGCTGCATTTCCACCTCAAAAGATGCTTCTCTGGACTCCAGCCTAGGCTGCCTTATCAGTGAACTTCTCATGCTGTCTTCTTGCTTTCTCCTGACTGACACTCTGGGCAAGTAATCTTAGCTCTGTCAAAATAATTTAATGCTACATCCTTGCTGCATGTCTCAGGTTTTATCTTTGCTGCCACAAAGGGAAACTCAGGTAAGGTTTGGGCATGTACGTTTCAGATCTAAGTCAGTGCAGACAACAGAAGAGGGAACGACCAGGCTTATCACCCCACAACACAGCCTGTGGCCCCAAGAAACCTCTCTAAGCAGCAATCTGTCAACCTGCAAGGGGCTGGGAGTTGGGGGAGATGATACAACAATGTGGCTTATACTCCATGATAGCCGCTGTTGATTTAAACACCTTCCTGCCCCCAAATACCACAGAAGTCCATACAAAGGACAGCTCACCTGATTTGTTCCCTAAATGTGTTTAAAGTTAACACAGGAGGGCCAAGTCACCTCTGACCCAGCAATAATGTTTGTTCTAATGGGAATATTTTCAGCATCCCAAATTGTGGATCCAGCCCAATGTATCCTGCCTGCTTTAGCAATCTTTCTAAAAATTGCAGTCTTAATCTCTCTGACCACATCAGGATTGCATCGATTTTCACGGCTCTCAGTGGGGATGCACACAACTGGCTTCATTCCATCTAGTCTGAGATGTTTAAGTCAAGTACTTCCACTGGGGATCAAGATATACCAAGATACCTATAATCAAGGGAAAGAAAGAGAGGCATCTCCAGAGGATAACTCACATTAGCTAGTGAGAGGCAGTTTTGTAGGAACATCCCTTAGATTAACATAACATGACAGCTAACTGAAGTAACAACTGTAGTCCGGAAGCCATATAGATGCACTAACATGGCTCTATATCCCAAATTTACAACAAAAGCACATCTCTGAATTGTGGTGGGTTTGAATGATATACACTGTTTATGCACTCTTTCCAAAGTACAGCTGGAGCCAGGCCAATTTACAATGTTGTTTCAGTACCTTGCAAATAACTGTCAGTGAACTCCCAGCTCAGAATACAGCTAATAGCAACATGGTTACAAAAGTCTGGTTTTCTCCCAGCCAGCAGACAACAGGCATTTTTCATCCCAGGACTTTTAGGCCGTGAAGGTATCGGCCATTCAATGGGATGCTCCTTAGTGTAATTTGCAATAGATTAGTGAAAGCAAAAGAAAAAACTTGCTTCTGATCTCTCTCAGCAGTCATGACCACAATAAAAGGCCATTTATAAAATGAATCCATCAAAATCTCATTTCTTAGAGGGCAAAAGAAATATCCAAGTACCAAAGATACTGAGTCCCATAATAAACATGTGCTAAGGACATGTTACAGGCTACCATTTATAGGATAAGCAAGTTTAGTTATCTTAAGAATTGCAGGGAATCTGAAGATTCACTGCATGTCATCCTCAATAAGGCATTTTCATTCAGCAAAAAAAGGTGAAATGTCTTTTTCAAAACCACCATCAGGAGCCAGGCTCTCTTTAGCAGCAGAGAAATCCAAGGTGTCTGGTCTCAGTGCTTATTAGAAACTCTGGAAAAACAAAACGGCGTGCGTGTGAAGCCCCAGCACTCAGAAGCAGCGTAGTAGGGTTGGCTTAGCCCACGCACGCGGCTCCGGCAGGTTGTGACCCCACATCTGCCAAACCAAAGCAGGGCATTCCTCAGCTCGGAAGAGGAGGTACGTACACCAGCAGTGGGCATTTCCAGTGTTCTCAAGAAGAAAAAAGGGAACTGGATGATAATGTCCCAGAGCAGAAATAATATTTTTCTTTTTTTTCCCACTTTTTAAAAATGCTCAGACCTGTAGTGACACACAGCTTCCCTGAGTTTATCCCTCCCTAGCCAGGCCCTTAGAGAATGGTAAAATGGGTGACAGAAGGCACCAAGAACAACAGTCCCTTCAGCCCTTGTGTGACGACGGCACCCAGTCTCGATCAGCAATGGCAGAACTCCCAGCTCACGCTCCCTTTCCCCATGTCCTTGGCAGGGTGGTGCGGACACTACGCTGGAGAGAAGGTGGGTATCACAATTCCAGCCAACAGCAGTGTGCTCTGGTGCCTTATCCCCTTGGTCAAATAGTGACAGAATTAAAACAGGACACCCAAAATAAAGACTTTCTTCCTCTTACACACACAGAGCTGGCCCTTCTCCCTCATCACAGAGATTTCCTCAAACCTGCAAACATGCTTTTAATTGAAGAGTCTAAACCATCAATCATATAAAAGAGCTTGCCACATTCTGCACTGCCTACCACCTGCTTATGAGGAAAAAATAGAAAGTACCAAAGGAGCATATGAATTGAATTGTATTGAAAATTTACTCTGTCAATCTTTCGGGACCAATTTTTGTCTCTCAGAACTGATTTCACTGCACTATTTGTCTTGGTAATACAACCAGAAGTGCTTTCTTCCTTCTGGGAATTGAAATGCCTCTTGCTGTAACCTCTCCTGCATGGCAGCTGAAAACATAGGGGCTGTATTACCCACTGGGAAAATTCTCAGCCATTAAAAACTTTGTAATCTCCATCACAGCCCACTTTAAGGTACCCTCTGTTCTTAACAGAAAAGACAGCAGTTGGGCCCATTAAACCATTCCTTCAGAGATGCTCAATCCAGTGTATGCCAGAACTAGTGTGTCCTACTGTCCAGCAGTGGAAAGAGATAAGATTGTGACCAGCCATGAAATAGCAACCTTCGCACAGAGTTTGATCACCACAGCCAGTGATGTTTTACTGTTCTTGAAGAAAACCTGATTTATTTGTAGCTAAAGCCTCTAGTAAGAAACATAGTTCTGAAACTGCAGATTTTTGGTTGCTGTTAACAAAGAACCAGGAGCAGGATGGGAGCTTCTGGCTTGCTGTCAAATTTCAGTGTGATGCCTCAGCCAGACTGAACTCAGCTCTGCAGGCTCAGACAGCAGTAATCTGAAGATTACATTCCTATATCTAAGCAGTATGGGCGTCTTGCATTTTGGGGCCACTCTCACGGGCTGTTGTAAATTATACTCGTAGCAACTGCTTTGCCAGTTCAAGAGTGCAGAAGGGAGGCTGGGTCAGCTTATAGCACTCAGGAATTTTCCTGTATAAGAAGAATAACTTTTTGCTGATGAATACAGCCCCAGTGTGACAAAGAGAGGTTTGATGGAGAGAGGAGAAAGGGGCAAAAGTGAGGCAGTCAGGTCAAAGAAGCAATACGGAGAAATATGGCCTGTGCGGACCGCAGGGTGCAGGTGTTTGAGACACCAGCGAGAATGAGGCATTAAGACAAGGAGGGCCTGGTGTGCAGCCAGGTGACACTTTTCAGTTAGCTCTCAGCTACCAGTATTTTTGCAAAGAAATATCTTCTAACATATTTGTATTGATCTTTGAAGTACAAGAAAACCCTTATGACAAGAACCAGACTTTCTTCCTGTCTTAAATATTCCCCCAACCGGTCTATTCCCAAACATCCTTGGTATCATCTCTTGCCCTTTCCTGATACTTCTTTCGAGCCTTATTCTAGAAGATTGATTTGTCTGTAGTGTGCATGGGAAATCCTCACATGTCCACTCTACACAAGCCTCTAGTCCAAGCAATTTCTCACCTGCTGCTACTTTGATCTATGGGAACAATATATATTGATTAGTGGCTGGACATGAAACTGTGCAAGGCTGAAGGACGCTTCTTTTATTGAGAACCAATTCTCTGCTTGCGCCATTTTCCTGTTATGAGCTCCAGAAGCAAAGATTAATGACAGCCGTTCCACTTGTTTAAACAGCTGATGTCTCAGGCCTAGATCCCACCTGGGGCTCCCTTCTGGACAATAACAACAGACCATTACTGAGCTAAGCAAAAAACCACCATAAAAAATAGCAAAGTTTTAGCTTCCAAGTTGGCAAAGAAAATAATTTCTTCAGGAGCAGAAAACCCATTGAAGGACAGAAAATGAGAACTGCTACGGGTAGCAACAGAATTTTTACTGTAGTCCATTACTATTGTATTTTCATAGATACAGATTGCAAAATGCAGACATTGCTGGGGTGAGATGCAGCTGTTGGATATGAAGAGACACAATTGACATAACTGTATGATGGATGCGTTCACAGTGAATGAAATGCAGAAAATGACAGGGTCAATGATAATAGATGTGTAGATACAGAGGAAGAAGCTGGAAGAATGTAACAACCAAGAAGAATAGGAAAAAAGGCATATGGAGCTATTTCAGGCACCTACAGCAAGTGTTTTTGACACAGAGAATAAAGAGGATATAGACAGCAGGTCAGCAGAGCTGGACCATGGATTAAAACCAGCAAGCCTGGCATTTCTTGCTCTACACCCAAAGATCTGGCTGAAGATACATATGGCCCAAAGAAAGGACACAGGTTGCTTTGCTCCTTTGGCACCAAGAGAAAGAGCATGGCAGTAATAATGAAAGGTGGAGAGATTGTGCTGCTGCTGCATGTGCTACAGTTATTCCTTGGTTAGAGGACTTTACGTACCAAGATTCTTGCTATTTTTTACCAGTACAAAATTAATGTATTGGAAAAAGTAGTCAAGAATAACAGCAAATTAAAAGGACTACTTGAAATACTCCTACAAGTGAGTACTAACAGCTCATTGCTTTCTGCTTCTTTAAAAGCCCCACAGTCACGTTCATTGGGTTGTTACTATAACACAACGGGTTTTTTAATGCAAAATTTCACACTTAACTCTCAGGTACAATCAGAGAAATAAGAAATAGGCATTATGCAGCCACCAAGCCTTCCAATTATATTTTCTTGCCTCATTCCACATGAAAAATACAAGCTGAGCCTTGAGTTACATTGCAAGCCACTGAACTAATGAATGTTACGTCTTGTAGCTCCCATTAACTTGCAGAGATGAGGGAGTTTGGAAGGTGTTATTTGACTGCGATTTGTTTGACTAAGGAACAAAAAAGGAAAGAAAATACTGCACCCTCCACCCCTGCCATCACCACTTTGCCTATCTCCATCTGTCATCCACGTAGGCTCCGAGTGATGAAATTTATAAGCACTTTCAGGCACATTGAGTGAGTACTGCTGAATCAGGAGAATCACAGCCTGGTCTCAGCAATGAATTAATCTTTTAAGCCTCATGTTAGTTAAAAAGACTTTTACAGGTCCTTGTTAAAACCCCCGCTATTACTTTCAGAGAACTTGTAAGCACCAGAGCAGAGGACCCAGGTCTTAGATCTTAGTTTCTGCACTCTGAGGCTTTGGGGAAGAGGGATGAGGAAAATGTTATTTATTAGTGGTGACCTTGTTTGTCTCCTTTTCCTTGTTTTGAGCTAAGGAGAGCTGCTGAACCTCACCAATGAGGTGAGGAGGCTGGACTGCCTTGGTGTAGCCAGTCTGATGTGTTCAAAAGGACAAACAGTCTGGAGAGGGCTTATTCTGCGAGGCGCTTCGGCATCAGGGAGCTGCAGGGCAGCCTGGTTGAGCTGCTGCCTCCGTGTCTGAACCAGACGCTCCTGTCTGCTGACCTGATTGCACTACTCTCCCGGGACAGTCCAAAATGGGAGAGTGTTATCCCCCGTATTGGCAACTTGATAAAGGCTGCCCTTGTCTGGACTGCTTGGGAGACAAATAAAGATGTGAACTTCTCCCTGGAAATGTAGTTTTTATTTTTATGTCAAAGAAAACCCTGGCTTTTGTGCTTAATACTGTTGCTTTGGGCCTTTTTGCAGCTATCAGGCTTCTGTGTGCACCCTGATGCATCAAAGAGGTTGCCTTTGTAAAAGTCAAATAATGTATCCTCAAAGGCTGAAATTCTGAGACGTCAGATAAAGGGTTTTAAGGAGAGAAGATGGTGGCAAGCTGCATAAAATCCACATGTATTCTGCTGAGAAACAGCTCGAGAGCAATTTCAGGTAAAGGAATCCTGCCTCTCAAGTTGGGACTATATGAAATAAAGCTCCGTTGATCCCTCCTGAACTGTCCCGCTAAATCTAGTCTGACTCTTCAAATAGCACTCTTCAAATAGCTCCTGATAAAATTGAGACTCAGCCTTCAGTGTAAGTCTTTACCCACCCCTTTCCTTCTGCAAACAACACATAAATGTCAGAGTGGTTTTACTGACCTCAATAAACGCTTGCAGGCAGGCAAGGATGATTCCAGATACTGCCAATAGGAGGCCATTAAGATTGATGTTACGTTTCCACAGCCCCTGTCAGCTGGGAGGACCTCTAAGGTTTTACAGTCTAAAGGTTAGCTTCGGTCTGGTGGTGTTCAGGCAAGTGACTGGGACTGGGGGAAGCGTTGGCGGGGGGAAGAACAGGAGATTGCCTTCCTGTATTCCGTGTCTGGGAAAGGCGAAGCGGCACTTGGCAGGCAGCTCCCCTACTGTCAGGTGGGATGGTGATGGTAAAAAAGCAAGGTGAGAGGGAGAAGACGCAGAGATATTGTTCTGCTTCCTACTCTCTACCAGCTAGTGGAGCTTGCTAGTTGCGTGGGTGAGAAGAAGAATATACTCTACCCCAGGAAGGATTTTAGGAGCAGGCACCATTCTTTGCATGCCAGAATACTCTGACTGCTTACTTTTTAGTCCTGAGGGGCAAATTTATATCTCACATGAGTCAATGGATTTTCATGAGAGCTGAATAAGCTCCACTCTCTTTTGTAAGAGGAATAAGAATGTTTTCAGCAGCTAGGCAAAAAAAATACATTAAAAAAAAAATCACATGCTAGCTCTGAAATCAAGCAAGCACCTGGTAAATTGTTTCCGAGTGGCAGATACAACAAGCATCTTTCCCCTGCTCTCTCCAACAGCTTCCTTCCCAGAGGATGCTCCAGGTATCCAGCTCCCATATGTTACAGGAATCCTCTTGTTGTAGACAGTGGGGTAGCAGAGCAGCACATACACACTGACATGGCAAGAGCTGTGCTATGGGACATCTGGCTGGGGAGCATCACGGCCGCTGTGCAACTGCAAATTCTTTCAGGCATTTTAGAGTGAATCAAGCTCTGCAGCAAGGTATCCAGTGCGTCCTGGCCATGTTCCTTCCCTTGTTAGAGACAGAACCTTGTAGCATTTATTACTTGCCCAGTTTCCTGGTGCTTACTTTGAAAGCCTCCACAGGAGAACTTTGCTTTGTTAGTCTGTTTCTAGCATTGCTCCCTCATTTTGGGTTTCCTACTGTATTTTACACAGATTAGCAGAAGGAAGGTTGAGCAGAAGGTGAGAAAACAGGTTGCTGGCTCATATTTATTTGTGAAAGTCTGACTTCAGCTGGAGAGCAATGACTCCTGTAGAGGGATAGCATATGAACACTGATGCCTCAGAAACCTCAGATTATTTTTAGTTTTCTGTCCCAAGAACAGGAATCTAATGGTGCAGGTACAGACTCTCTCTGAAGATGCTGGACCACCCAGAATTGGCACACACATTTACGACGAAGAAATTTTGACCAGCACTAAATAAAGCTGGATTCTACTTTCAGTTACAGCAGCAAAAACTGGAATAGGCATTCTGATGCCAATGACATAATTTTGGATTTGTTCCTGAACACTGAGACAGTCTCTGGCCCTCAGTCCTCCCTCCTTTATGTTCACAGGAACCTTCTACTGAGCATATGCATTAGTTTGCATCTCTCTTTTCATCTTCCTTTCAGCATGTGAAATACCAGCCTTGAAGTAGAACTTAGAAGTAGTAGTCAAGAAGCAGATGGATCCAAAGGAGATACAGAACTCAAAGGCTGATTTTTGTCTATACAGATCTCAGCACATAAACTGAGTGAATGTCCTTTCCAAGTTTATTTCAAAGGCTTCCAGTACTCTGTGAAAAGCTGGCTTTGGCCATTCCTTCCTTCTTACATTGTCTTCCATTGCTATCCTTTGAAATCCTTCACTGTTTCACAGCGGCTTTTCTCAGTCTAAGACATTGTCTTTTCATTTTTGAACAGAGCATGGACAAAGCAGAAACAACTGCCACTTCTTTCAGTATCAGAGTGAAACTTTCTTTCCAAAGCAACTGCACTTTGCTAGCCAGGCTGTGGGTTTGACAGTCCTGAGGAGCAGAGTTTCCTGGGGAGCAGAGTTCTGTGTTAAAAAGCAGTAACTCTTCAGAAACCTGGAAAGAAAGCTTTCCCAGAAAGGCTTTCTCTTGCTGCATCTCATGTTTCAGGAAACTCCGTTTTTTTTTTTTTTTTTCCTTTCTCAATTTTTTTTTTTTTTTTTTTTGGTTTCAGAGAACAACTGCTTTGGAGGAAGCATCTACTTCTTTATGTTTTAACCTAGTTTAAGTAAGTCAACTCCCTGATCACAACACACCGATGACACCATGTTTGGTGCATGCTCATTTCAGATTGTTTTCAAGGACTTCCAATATTTTGAGAAACTTCTGGTTTAGCCATATTGTCTTTCCTATTCTTTTCCTTTACACTTTATTTCTGTTGTTTCTCTACCACCCCAAAATGCCATGTTTGAATCTCCTTTGCATTGTCTCTTTCTGTAGTAGTGCCCTGAAGACTGCTGTTGTCAAATCCCATATTCACCTTGGTTTTATTTTTAACTTCTCTGGAGATTTTGAACCTCTGCAACTCTGGTCCAATTTAAATGACTTTAATAAAGCCATTCGTATATGGAGATGTGCTAAATGATTTATCTCAGTAGCGTTACGCAGCTGCAGCAGTTCCTCCCTTCCCCCAGACAGAGTCCCCAGCCAACAATCCCAAGAGGGCTACAACCAGCCAAAAAAATAAACCCAGATCCTGGGGAGTGTGAATGGATGGAATTTTATGAGTGTGTTCCTCATGGGGAATGTTGTTGAGACTTTGGGTACTCTCTGCATTTTAATTAATATGGTTGTCCTACATTCTCTTCTGGGAGAAGGGCAAAATAAAGCAATTTTAATGAGATCCCATAGGTTTTTGCCAGGTAAGTGATAATATCCAAAGACAAAATTCAATGAATTAAGTCAAGGGAATCATAAGAAAATGTCTGGTTAATGGATCTGGTTTTGTGTAACAGGGAGCACAGTTGTAGCTGATACAATTGGAGAAACTGTGGTAGAGCCTTAAAGCTAGAACATTGCTTTTTGTCTGGATTGAAAGGCACTCTGGCAGTAGTGGGAAACAGGAAAGAGGTATCAATATGAGATTAGGAGATGCATGTGAATGGAAAGGTAAGAGAGTTTTCAGTGATGAGGCCAAGAAGGTAAGAATTCATGGAAGGAGAATGGTCATGCGCCTTGAACGAACATGCACTAAGCTCTGAAGATGAGGAAAACAGGAGTGAAGTTGATGTAAAGAAGGAGAATTAAGGTTGATGAAAAGCACCATCTGTTTTTTCATGTATCGGTTTATTTGAAACACATGTTTTCACATAGTTTTTGGTTTATGTTTTCCTAAGGTAAAATATTTTTTAAACAGAAATTGGAACAGAATGATATTCTTTAAAAAATATGCTCCTTTTTGATGAAAAAAGAACTTTTTTGTAAACATTGTCACTGAAAACAATATGGACATAATTTCCCAATGGAGAAAAAGGGTTTTAAATCCAGAAATAATTAAACCTTCTCAAGGAGTAAACAAGAATGCCTTAGCTATACAAGGGAAGAGAGGAATTGGAGCATTAGGAATGGGACTTTGGACTGGATATTTGGCATATGTATCTGGTCCTCTTGCTGACTTGAATCAGGCATTCAAAAGTCCTTGTTCCTCAGTGGCAAGAGGACAGAGGAGTGCTAATAAATGGAGACTTATTCTGTAGTTCACTTTGGAGAAACTTTCAATTTTGAACCAAATATCTGTCTGTGCATGCTGTAGTTACCAAAGGGGTTAACCTGCCTGGCCAACAGGATCGGTACACCTAAAGACAGACCGCAGTACTTGCAGTTTCCAAAACTGGCATGCCTAAAGTGTTATTACCAAGCAGCTGCTTGCTGATGTGGCTAATTGTTTGGCTTACTGAGTTCTTGTAGTCTAACAGCAAAGCACAGATATCAGAAGTAGGAGATGGGAGGATCACGGTGGCAAAGTAATAAGCTATCCAAATCAGCCAGTTGGGTCTACATGAAGAATCAAGGTCATAATTCATGTTGGGTCTCTTTCAAAAACTGTTCTATTTTAATATATGTTTCTGTATAAAATATGTGATAGATTTTGAAGTCAGCTTTGCTTTACTTTTTATTCCTGTTTGTTACATGTGAACAAAGCAAAAAATGTCCATGAATGATTCTAGTTCAGCACAAATCTTAGACCTATTAATCTAAACAAAGAAATTTAGCTTACACACAGGAGTGAGACTTGACAAAGTTGTGGCTGGAAAACAAGGTGTTAACATTTTCCACCTGCTGACAAGCTCTTGCAATAGGTGCAAAATAGGTTTGTCCCTAGTTGTCCTTGTTTTGGATAACCTTACTGCATCTGGAGTGTCTGTATTCACTTCAAAAATGGAAAGGCAATGGCTGCAAAATGCAAGGTGTTCAGAGCCTTGGAAGTGAAGCTGAGGGTCTGTTGTTCCAGAGACCAACTAAGGAACATGGAGGTCTCCATTAGCATCTTCTTCCCTTCCCCT
This sequence comes from Haliaeetus leucocephalus, assembly GCF_000737465.1. NCBI lineage: Eukaryota > Metazoa > Chordata > Aves > Accipitriformes > Accipitridae > Haliaeetus > Haliaeetus leucocephalus. Next base: position 5,925,526 of record NW_010973132.1, read on the forward strand.
TTACCTCCCTTCCTAATGTTTAACCAGAGTTTCAGGATTTTACAAAAATTAAATTGTCTGGCACGATGTTTCTGAGCAAAGATTCACAGTGCCACCAATTCAAACCCATAACATATGATTTGGATTCTTATGAAGCTTTTTCCACAAATGACATAAAGCATTTGAAAGGTCAAAAATCTTCAGAACTTAAATGTTGTTGCTCATTCCTTGCTTTGCTTCTGAATAGACTGATTTTTTTATTTCCCCTTTCTGACCTTCATTCCTCCATCTGCTTCTATAATTTCTACAGCTGTTGTGATTTGTTTTATAAACTGCCTCTGTCTGGGCTGCTTCTGTCCCAAGTGCATTTTGTTTGGGGCTGATGTGTTGCCTAAACCGTTCCCTGTTCTTTGATGATATTAACAAATCGAGTTGCCTCACTGGATTGACTTTTCCCCTCATTTATTTCAGAGCGCCTTTTGGATTGAAATCTCCAAACCCATCACAACTGCCATTGTAAATCAAGCTGACAGTCAATTACAAGATGGACTATGTATTTGAACAAGCCCAGCTTTGAAAACCCAGCCATTTCTAATATACTTACAGACCTGCAAATGCTCTTCGTTTGCAGGACGCAGGGGTGCCCACTGCATGTGAGCAGCTGGTGCTGGGGTGTGGTGTCAAAAATCAGCAGAACTGTAAGAGAACTCAGAGGACTTTAGTTAAAACGATGAGAAAAGCATTATCTGCCTCCCAATGAATAAGCCTTAGTTGGTGGGGGTGCTATTTTTCGTGAAGCTTAATTGTATCTGACGCATTAACACTTTCACTGCTGACAGATAGCAGCCAGGTTCTGACGTACCAACATGCGTTTCAGAAACAGCAGGACACGTATTACCAATACAAAGGCGTTAGAGTACATAGGAAGCTTGCAATCCATGCAGAAATGCACGATAACGCATCTTGCACCACTTTTAGTTTTAGTGGAAAAATATTGCAGCGAGACAGTTTGTGATATGGGCGTATGTGTCTGTGAGTAAACTCCAGATAGCACTTGGCACAGTTTAATTCCTCTCCATTTGGCAAATCATCTGGTGTTCTCCCTTCTGTTGCATATCCCAGAATAAAATAGAAGAAGCTGTCTTCAAGTATACAAAAAGAGTGAGCTTAGGCTGCACAATGACCATGTTTCTAGTGCATCAGAAATGAAGGTAGTTCTGTTTGATTTACCATTCTGTTAGTGTCATCAAAAATCTGCAGAGATGTGGGAACAGCACCAGCTGGGTAATTGCTGCAGAAAACATGCCATGGTATTCAGTATGGGCTTTCCTCATGAGAGCTGCTCCAACAGGGTGGTGTCTATAACTTTGTATAACCTTGCACTGAAAAAGGTCTGACAAAAGCAAGAAAAACAGTTCTTACTTTGGGAAGGATGAGGTCAGCCCAGCCCAGGCATGGTGGAACATACGAAATACATACTCTGTGTGAGTCTCTCTGTCAGTCTTCCAGTTTATGGTGCCAGTAAATCTGTTGTCTTGATTTGAACAATAATAAGAATAATGCAAAAATCTAAAGAGACACTGAATTTGTGAGCTGACGGGAGAAACAGACTTGTTTTTTAAAAATGTGACTGTTGGAGCAGTTGAGGAATATCTTCTTGCTTTGAGAATTAACACATATTCTGTGACTCAGGGACCTGGATTAGAAATGAAGACAAAAGTCACAGCTCACATGCTGTGCTTGTGTTACAAGCCATCCTCTCTCCCTTGCCTGCAGGAATTCCAACAGCACGAGGCAAAGCACAGGAAACGATGTTGTGAAGAGCGTACCAGGACTTAGCGAGGAACAGGCCGGCTCCCATCTGCTTCTTTGGCCCCTGCTGCTTTGCAGGAACATCCTGTCTCTGCATCGGTTTACTCTGGGGCAAAACAAAAAGGAAGGAAAACCACAATGTCGAAACTTGATTAACTGCAGTAGTTGCAGATAGTGAAATGGCCAAGTTACCTCTCTTGTTTCCTCATGAGCGTTACGACATTACGTTCAGTTGATCAGTTTGAGTATGTTATGTTATGTGGCAATGGACTTAAGAGAACTCAGTTGTACTTTCTTGTTCTATTTAATCTCTTCTGTTTCTCCCTTCATGCTCCATCTTGCTCCTAAACCCATCACTTCTGTTCTTATGTTAGGTTGGTAAGTGGCTTCCTTCATGGGCCAGAATAATGCGACGTTTTGTGGGGTAAGTAGTTCCTTTCCTACCTGAATCTTGTTTCATGTGGCTGCCGAACCACTCTGTCTTCAACTACATCTTTAAGAGAAACTTAGAGAATGCCTTCTGTTACTTGATTGTTTTAAGGGGACCTAAGTCTTTAACTGCGCCAGGGCTAGGCAGAGACGGCAAAGGAACGGGCTGAGAATTGCCCATGTGCAACCTGTACACATTTGCTCTTTCATATTTCAACTGTTTTTTCTCCCAGCGAGCGTAAGGCTGGGAAACAGAGGGCTTCTGCCTCCGCCTTCTTGGCAGCTGGCTGCTAGTCTGTTGATGAGATCAGACTGAAGCGAGAATGACCTGTTTGCTGCTACTGGAGTCACAAAAGGCACGATAACAAACTGTCCCTGCCAGCTACTCAGCATAACCCACCTATTGTTCGTAGTTCTTCCTCTTTCGCTCAGCTGTAACTTGGATTTAGGACATATGTTCTGCCGTATGAATGAAAGGAAGGCTCACTCTTCTTGGACCAACTGTGGTTATTCTAAACTTGCCACAGGTAGAAGCGGCACATTGCCCGTTTTATTCTGACAAAGTTATCGCAGGCAGTGCAGTCTGGCTATCAGAGTCAGTTCTGAGGACAGGCGTCTGCTCCGTGCTTGGATCGTGTCAGCAGCTCACCTAAAACCTCACAGTGAGTTGTGGCAGGGCTAAGGAGAGCACCCATAAATCCTCCCACAGCAGGAGGCAAAGTCTCCTGCTACTGCTGTGGGAGTGAATGCTGCAAAGAGCAGTAGCGGTCCTAGGTCTCTCTCTGGTGTTGAAATATTTCTAGTGAAGAAATGCCCATCACTCCAGAGGCTATGCAATATGCTTTAAGCAGCTGCAAGGACCTATTGACTCTTCTTTTGACCCCTTTTTAAAAAAGAAACATGTTTTGACCTGCAAACAAAGCCCTCTGCCCTATGTGCTGCAAACTACTTACGTGCTTGTTATGAGACTCGCACAACAAACAGCAGCTCTCCAAGTAGATCAGAAGGCACAGTTTTTGAAGACGGTGTGCACAGAAGAAACTCTGGAAATACTTCTTTTATTGTTTGGCATCCCAGAAAGAAAGGATGCTGATAAACTAGAATGAGACCAGATAATAAAGGGATGAAGAAAATGACTTGTTTATGAAGAAGGAAGTAAATATATACAGATTCATTGTAGAATCTTTCTGCAGTGGTAGGTTATTGTAATTAAAAATAAGGAATGTAAGAAATACATGCGCCTTTATGTGGAGTTCAGGGTATTTGGACCTATTGCCTCATATTTTTCTTGCCCCCGTATAGGTTTTAGGTAAAACTCAGGAACTTCACTTTTTCCTTATCTGAGTATTTTATGGCACTGTTCTCCACCTTCACCTTATGTTTAAGTGAGTTTTTTCTTCCTTTCTTTGGTCATTTGCATAACATGACAGATATGGTCTTCCATAGCAATTAACACCCACCAGTCCTTTGACCCTTGTTCTGACATTTTTTTCTGGTGCTTTCATATATCCACATTTCCATTCATATCTCATTCATGCCAATATTAATATTTCCAGTATTAATGTTTCTGTAACAAATTTCTCAGATGAATGGTGAAATCAGTCACTGTAAAACTATACACTACCAAAGAGTGAAATTTATCCTTTTGCAGAGAGCCACTGCAAGCTTTATGTACCACTCAAGTCCCAATAGACACAACTGAAGAATTAGCTGAGACTTAAGCAGAGAGAAAAGTAAAATTCATCCAATTGCCCTTTTTTGGCTGGCAGATCTCAGCCTGCAGGAGTGAGAGCTACCCAGTAACTGGAAGCGTGACTGAGAATTGAGAGAGAAAAGAGCTTTCACATTTAGCTGACAGCACTCCTGGTGCTGCAGCATGGCTGCGACCAGACTGCCGCAAACTGCATTGTCAGGTGGGATACGAGGATGGTCCATTCATGCTTTACACCAGCTTCTGAACTATTTGAGTCCTCCTTTTGAACTGCCTCTGTATTATTCCCTTTACTTTATTCCCTTTGCTCCAACTGCATCACCGGTTTTAATGAATATCACTTAATATCATGCTGGTGAGGAGTAGTCCGTGAAAACAGTGATATGTTTGCAAATTTGATCTAAGGTTTCAGTTAGTTTATAACATGGACCATCTGACATCCACAGGGGATCACCTTATGTGCTCTTGATTTATAGGCCTCTTAGGTGTCTAAATATTGTGTTAGTTAAGCTCCCTTAAACACAAGGGGACCTTTACAGGTACCTAAAGCTTAAAATGGGCTAGTGTAAAACACCACCCGATATTGTCATTTCATTTCTCAGAAATTCCAAACACACCTAGAGTTTTTAAAGACCTTTTTAAAAGGAATAGTGAAGTTACATGCTCAGACTTCTTTCGCTGTTCTGGGTCATTTTCTCTACATCCCACTATCTTTTCCACATTAGTAATAATAATCAAGACAAAAGCAGCATCCTTCGATAAATCATGACATTTTTGGGCAATCTTTATGGAACAGTGACCCCAAATTCATACTAAATTCTATTTTCTCCCTTCTGTTTATATGCACCCCCTTGTTTTGTGGGAGAAGTGTGTCTGGTGGGTAAAGCACTGGTGCTGCCCATGATGCTGGGCTGGGGGAGCACATGGTAAATCCTGAGGTGAGGAGAAGGTGGACTCAGAAATCTGTCCCTTCCACTGTAGCGGAATACTTCTTTTGGAGAGAAGATGAGATGTAGGCCTTCTTCCATGATCTTTTGATCTTTACCTGTTCTTGAAGAGATATTCCAATACTACTGCCACTATTTTGCAGCAGGCATTTTTCTTTCCACACTCAGCAAGTAGAAATGGATTGTGACTCCTGATAGCATTACCTACTATTCCCCCACTGTCTTTCAAAAATATTAGATGCAGGATCTGGTAAGAATTACTTTCCAATCTACATTTAAATGTTATATTGATTTTTAATCCCTTAATCTTTATCAGTCTCATCTGAATTTGCCGTAAGTCTAATGGATCATTTGGTTTCAGACAAGGCTCACTACTTAGAATGATCAGCTGCACACTTGGCCAGCTCAAAGCCTCTACACCATTTAAATACTCTTTGTAGGACTTAAGGGATACAAAGACATTGAGCTCAATTTCTGAAAAAGAAGAATCCCACTCTAAATAATTACGCACAAGTTGTGAACTATGTATTCTGCAATCTATTCCACTCATTTTCACCTAGAGAACCCCATATCCATTTATTCCTGAGGCTTTTCTGGCTAGTAGGCACATTTTCATCACTGTTAACTTCATCTGAAACACCAGAATTAATGTATAGAGAAGGAAGCAGAAAAAAGGGAAAACAAAAATCTTATTCCAACTGAAAACTGATGGACAATTTCTTGATGAAGTTGTTCTCCTTCTGCATAATTATTCCATTTCAGAGGTATGGGAGGATCAAAAATTTCTGTTGTAGTCTTCAGCTTTCATGCTTAATAGAAGTAAGGCCTGTTTTTCTTTTATACTTTGTACAAAGCCATTTCAGCTGAAAGAAGTGAGATATGCTATGCTTTGATATTAAGTATCCCTTGAAGGACTTGGCTGTCTAAAGATCAGGAAGTTAATGATATTTTGTCTCGCAGCAGGATGACTTTTTAATGTATATTTTAGATAATACAGCAGTTCAGCGATAATATTGTAGATCATTGCATTTCCTTCCTGAGGCTTTATATTAAATGGGTAAACGTTTCTGGGCAAGCAAAGCCTTCTTCAGTTTCAAAGTTTTTTTCTCCTTGTCCTTTATGGCAGTGTATTGCTATTAGAAGAGCTTTTGTGATTGTGTTTTTTTTCTCCTGGCTTTTGTTGGGAATGATTCTTCCCTGTGGAGATAGCTAGCCTAAAGCCTCTGTGCCCCATACTGGAAAATGAAGTAAGACATAGACCTTGAGTTCTGCAGGTGGAGCCATGGGAGCATGAACTCACCCTCCTGTTCACCAGAACAGCAACATCTCAACTTCATCAGCTGAGTCAAAAGCCTAAACATGGTAGTTGCTTGTGCAAAGTGGTTTTACACCACTGTGCATCCATTACTCAATATGCAGTTTCTTCCCTATGGATATGGAAGGTCGTGTCCCAAAGGATGGACACACAGTATTCCTATTTTGAACCCAGCTCATCTTTTCTGTAACACTGCTTTTAAGATTCAGCCGCTTACAGTGACAAGCAGCTAGGGCAGTAGTTGTACTGTGTATGAACTAGGAAAGTTTGAATGTGAAGTGACAGATGGGCTTCATCTGGAGAGGCAAAAGAGAGATGGACTAAACCCAGTCTATGCTTCCAGAGTTCACTCTGGACAAAAACTGTGACTCGCTTACCATACTTAAAAATGCTTTTCGCTGAGCTCATAAGCAACAGAAGGCTCACGTGCACTGCACTGGAGCATGGGACCGAGGTCTGTACATGACCACTAAGTAGGCTGGTACGTAGAGTAGGGCAGTAGGTACATAGAGTAGGGCATGCTGAAAGCAGCATCATCAGCTTAGCAAGAAGCTCTGTATGAGTTGTAGCTAATTCTCTCTGGACCCGTGCCGGACTGTACTGCCTGGGGAGCTCTTTGCACGTGTGTGCTCTAATGTATGGTGCAATACATTGATGACAAGCTGTTGTATAAATGAATAAAATCTTTCACCCTGTGCTCAGAGATAATGTGAGCTGTTATAGAGACAGTCTGCTTGTGAAATTCCTGATCATTCTTTCTGAACTTCTGAAGTGTTGTACCGGGTGTCTTACTCATGGACATGACAGAGAAGTTAGGTGCTACCTGGTGTTTAGAGACCAAAGCTCCTGAGGAGCAGGAGACGTTAGAGATGGGGATCCTGTGCTGTCATCTTGGGTCCTGAACCTGCACACAACCTGGCATACCTCCAACCCTAGAGCAGACAGGGAGCCGAGGAGAAACAAGGGTGCTATCGCTGTATTACATACCTGGCATACTTCCTCATAAAAGACCACAGAGATTATCCTCTGCTTTGAAAGGATACATGCTGACAGTCTGCACTAAAGAAGATGATTCACCTATCTGAGCAGATAACAGTAAATGCCTGGCACAGAGCCATACAGCTCCAGGTCTAAAGATACTGCAGCTGTAATCGAGGCATGAAAATGCATGAGGTATGTTAATTGAGTAATAACTGAAATGTATGATTAAATGAAGAGGTAACCTTTCTAAGGTAGTCCCTCTTAATACATGTTACTTTGCATTATGCCTTTGGGCTTTTCTACACTAGAAAAATGAACAGAAGTAAGGTCACATAGGGTTCAGTTATCTCTGACCTGCAGATGACTGCTTCCCTGCAACATTTTTTACCTCAAATGAGAAGGTCAAGAGGTAGCCTCGACTCCCTGCAGACTCAAAGTGATCACAGCAGTGGTGTTTTCTACCACCCATGCTTCTGCCGGACCCCCTGCCTGCATGTACCACTGTAGCCTGTCAGATCACGACGGGCATCAGGCGCTTGGGTGAAGAACGTCCCTGTAAGCAAGAACAGCAGGTGGTTCTTGGATTCCTCCCACGAGAATTGGGGCACGGCTAGGAAATCTGTAGGGAAATCCCCAGCCTGTTTCACCCTGCTGCAGGTCTGAAAAAGTTTGTGAAAATTGGCAACTGTAAAGCTATTCACATGTCCTGAATATACAGTACTGAAGAACAGGAGGTTGACTAAGCACATTGTTCCCATTCTCAAGGATGGTCTGATGTTACAGGTATCATGAGGGTGTGTGTTTTTGGCAGACAGTTGTCTCATGGCTTTCTGAGTCCACCTTTTGTTGCTTTCTGGCTCTGTAAAGGAATTTTTGTCATTTGCTGTTCAGGCTTAATTAGGGTGATGCAATGCCCTTGCATGGACCACTGACAGCATGTGCTGTTCTCCCTAGTTTGGAAGGGATTTTTCTTCTTTCTGCTGGTGAGCTCCTCTCTGGCACTTTGGATCATGTGTGCTTCCCTGTGCTTGAATGGGTAACAACTGCTGGGATCCCTTGAATGTTGCTGGTATAAGTTCAGGCTACCCTGCTCTTCTCTGATCAGCTATCTATAGGTGCTGTTGTACCTATTCCCACCAAGAGTCCGCCGTTGGCCTTGGTGCACGGGTGACTCAGTGACTTCCAGCTGTTTCCTCACCCACTTTTGCCTGCTGTAGCTCACCTTATGTCTGGCATTTCTGGTTCTTCCTGAATGTCTGTGCTGACATGTTACCTAGGTGCCCCATGGTTAAGTCTGAGGAGGATTAAGGTAATTCAATCTGCAAATCCAGTTGTGATGCTGAGGAGGAGCCAAGCCAGATAAGCCCACCAGTGTCTCCGTTGCTCCATGGGATGAGGCACACACCCTTTATAGTACGCTTAAAAAGGCATTGGTTGGGCTGAGGTGGCAGGGCCACTGTTTCATGGAGATAAAATCCTCATCTCTTGCAACTGTATGAGGACTTATACGTGATTTCTCTGCTTCTTGAATTGCGGTTGCACTCGCCCTACCTTGCCTTTGCTGTGTTCCGTACCCAGGTCTGCCCTTTTGCCTTGCCAGGTGTGGACCCGCTCGGCAGCAGCTAGGTAGCCGAGGGGAGCTCGGAGCACCACGAATGCGGGGAACGGTGGTGTGGCCAGTCATGTGGACCTCGCCGACTTCTCCTGACTGCCGTGCCTCTGATTTATGCTGCACCAAGGTCAGTCAGGGTAGCTCTGCTGGACGGTAAGGGAGATCAGACTGAAGGCAGTAAAAATTATTTGAGAGCTGTCCTTTCAGCATATAGAAGGACTTTAATTTACAGCCAGTAAGTGGAGCTATAGCTCCATGACAGGTTATTTCTTTAAAAAACATGGTTAAAAATTGCTGATGGAACTTTTTTCTCCCCGTTTCCTTGTATTTATTTAGTCCTTTTGTTGCACATAAACAGTCACGCTGCTGGGAGCTCATGGTGTGAGCTCTTAACTTTTCTATTTCATTCCTTGAGTCATAGACAGAACACAGGATCTTTGCCGCATTGACTGTGCAGTTAGCACTTTCCCATGCTACTTGTTTGTTTTGCAATAGTTCTCCTCCTTGCTAATTTCTCACGGAAATTTCTCCTGTCAGTTAAAGACAAAATAATTGCATTCGTGTGTATGTGAGCAGTTATGTTTTCAAAAGGGACTTTCATATTCTTATTAATCTAATTCAATTAATTTCCTCAGTGGCAATATTGTGTCCAAGCGTTTGGGGACAGCTGTTCTTTTGCTGCATTGTTACTCAGTATTGCAATTCTTGTATAACATCTAATGTCTACATCTAGTGCTTCATCTTGCATCCCTTTAGTCTCTCTCTACTTTCTCCCTGAATTGGAAACACTTTGCAATTGCATTTACTGGTCTCCATTTTTGCCTGGTCTGGATCGCTCTCTGCTTTTATTCAGCTTGTCACCTGTTTATAAATATTAGTTCTTCATCTGAAGGATTTAGACAGGAAAGTCCTTAGAGATATATCTACCTTTAAGCATTTGAGCTGTGCAATAGATTCCAATGGGACTAGTGATAGTACCGAAGTTAGGGATGTGATTGAGTGCTTCCTTGAACCAAGATCATTAATACTTCACCTTGACTTAAATGGCTAAGAACCCAAGCTCAACAGTGGATAACGGGAGAGGCTCAGGCAATTCTTCGACAATGTTTATTTTTTTAAAATCCACTAGCAATAATACAACTACAAGTCCTTTGCTGAATAAATACAGGCTTTTTTTCTAAACTGGGCTACTGCTTGCAACCATAAAATGTATATTATTCAGCTCAGCTCACAAGTGTGGCATCTTCTTTATTGATTTTGACAAACTCTTATTTCCCTACTGCCATGGCTGACCTTTAACTTGAATTCTTGGCCTGTAGTCTGGGAAAACGAAGATCACAGAACAGCCCAGATCTAGCACGTGCTTTTGGAGTAATTCGTGTCTGGCACTAGCAGACCCATAGCCCACTGAATCTGGCCTTTAATTTATTAAATCTGTAAAATGAGCAGCTGCTATTCTGCAAAGGTTCAGTATGATCCATTAAGCACACTTCGCTGACATGGGATGGGAAGGAGAGGTTTGTGGACTGTTAAAGAAGAGAATTTCTGGCGGGTACTTTTTTCTTTAAAGGTGCCTAATTCACCAGTACTTCCAGACATTCTGGATTCTTCCCTTCCTGGTGCCTTTCCACTGACAGTGAGGGAGATATTCCAAAAATCATTACACACACACACACACACACATGCTTGTATCCCCAAAATCTCTGTGATAGGAGCAAACATTTTGGCATTAGAGTAACACTGGAGAGTGTACCACAGCTGTTTGAGATGTGGGGGGATGGAAGGGAGGATCAACACTGCAGGGTGAGGTTCTGCCAAAGACATTTTTACACTGGGATATTTTTCTGCCCAGCAAAATGCGGTATTAAATCAAGTCAGAACATGCCCATGCCTGCTGTGTGCTCCATCCACAGCTGTGCTTATAGCAGCATAACTCTTCCCTTGGACAGATGAAGGATGCGTGTGGGCATCTATTCCTTTGCCATACGCTGGAGAGGGCCCCACAGTGACAACTGGACGAGCTCGGTGGAGATGGCAGCAGTTCCAGGAACATCTTGCCAGAGTCAACAGAAGACATGAAATAGTTTTAGAAGGCCCTTGTTTGATGAGACTATCTCAAGAAATAGTCTTTTGGGATAATCAATTCAAATTATTAGTTGTTCTAGAAAAATTAAAATCGTAGATTTCAGAACATTAGGATCTGAAAGTTTTGTAGGCTGATTAAAAAGCATCATTTTAGTTTGAGAATTAAAATTCTTTCTTTCTCATCCATTTCTGGAGACCAGGATAACCAAAATGATTTAAGGGTTGGATTTCATGAAAAGATGGAATTATATCAAGTATGAAACTCTTTAAATGTTTGTTTTATTCTCCCAATAGAGATTTAAACTCATGTCTATGCTTTTAATGCCTTCTGCCTTCCTGATATGCTTCATTTTCCCCTAGAAATTTCTAATACAAGCACTGGTTATGAACAATTTCTTTAAAATATGTTTTGGCTTGTTCAGTACCTCCCTCAAGCCCTCCAACAAAACCTTTTCCCCTAGAATAGTTTTATCTTCTAGACAATGACTGTGCATTTAAGCTTTTTCCAGTGAGAAAAGATGATTGGGGCATCATCTGATTGTCACTTCCATCATGCAGTTGTGTGCACTCAAAGCACTTGAAACTCTCTGCCAACTCCAGATTGGCATTTCTTCTGCCTCTAATAGCTGTTTGGGCAGACATCAAAACCACTTCTTAAGCTGCTGCTCCCACACCATGAACCTTTGTCCCTTTTCGGACCATTTCACCTCAATCCAAGCAAAGGGCTGATTGCTACGAAGCATGAGACAAGCGCAACATGTACTTGTAAAAAGTGAGCATCTGTACATAGTGGCAGGCAAAATGTCACTAGCCTCCAACGACTGGTGTCTACTCTGCCAAGACACACCACTTACAGCCAAAGTTACTTGCTATGTTACAAGCAAAGGTTCTGCTTTTGCAAGTGCTGGGCATACACTGGATCACTTGCTTTCAGCCTGACATTGGACGTTAGTAGCTTAGGACTGGGGAATTACAGCACCCTTGCACTCATCTAGTGAGGAAATAATATGCAGTAGCAGAGTTAAGAAGCTGCTAGGATCTGGCAGAGCCTGGTCAGAATGGCTGGCCATCCCATGAAAAGTTCTGAGGATGAGACCCAGGGCACAAAGCTTGCTATGTCTCACCTGCAGCAAGCTGAAAGGTAGCTCAACACCCAGGCCCACACTGCTGGATGGAAAGAAGATGCTGCTGATATATTCCAATTTTGTACAAACAGCCGCTCCTAAATATTTTTAAAGTGCTGTCACCATAACACAAAACTCTTTACATGGCCAGGCAAAGTACTACCTTTTTCCTCTATGGATAAATCCCCCTGGACTCAGTTGCCCCAGGGAGTGCAGAGGCATAATTATTACCTGCTATGTCTGTGATAAGAATCTGTAGACCCCTGACCCCCTGGGCCATTTTCTGCTCTCTGCTCTATGAACGCACTAACATACCCCAGAGCAGGTACAAAGGAAAACATAGGGGATGGAGGACAGGAGGAACAGGAGCCTCTAATCCTGCCCACGAGCAGCATGCAGAATTTGTATGCTCAAAGATAATTTTTAAACAATTGAACAAGCAGGGTTTTTACAGCTCTCCATCCTGTGCAAAGTGATGCTTGAAGAGGTACCTCTTCAAGCAGGAGAAGAGAATAATGATTTTATGGATTGGGTCAAAGTCCTTAGGAGCAGATTGGCAGGCTTGATGGATCATCACTCTCACATAGGATCTGGCTTTGCCTCCACAGAAATCAGTGAGAACTTGCTTTTCAGCTCACAGTCTTGGGTAACATTTTTGAGAAAGGCTTGAGACTTTACACAAAACAGGAAGAACATTAAGCCTGTGAATTCCACTAGCCAAAAAACAGTAAAGGATGTATTAAGAAAGGTTATGTTTTTATATTAGCTCAGAGGCCCAGGTGGCACTCAAGCCCAAACCAGTTGATTTCCATGTTGTGTTGTGTTTGCTTACCTTTTCACTCTAAGTCATTACACCAACTGGCAATATAAGTAGGACAGCTTGGATAATGGGGTCTTAGCCCCAGAAAGAAACACAGATGTGACCAAACTTGCCCTTGAAATCTTAGCTGTCCTTTTATACTTCACAGTGTACTCTTTGATGATGCAATGGCGTACCTTTTCTCGTGGAGTCTCATTCACAGCACAGCATGGGCCCTGCTTGTGGACTGAGTCAGGTTTACACAGGGCATGAAATCATTTCATGTGAGAAGCCTTTGTTGTATGTTGGGGTGTTAAACAAAGTGCAGTCAATAAGACAAGGAGTGTCAGGAAGAAAAGGAAGTTCTTGTGAATTGGCAGCTGCCTGACACGTTACAGAAGTAGATGTTATGCTTGCTTCTCCATTTCTTCATCTATTGTGAAAAAAACCTTCATAGGAGATTTCTATTAGGAAGTTGGCAAGTCATTTAAATAAGTTTTTTCAAACACAGCATGTGCCTGTTTCTCATTTTCTGGGTGCCTAGCTTCTAGCTTATTTTGGCCTCAAGCCATTGAACATGTTGAGAATAGAGACCGAGACTAAGAACTTAATTCCATGTCCTTTGGGAAGCTCGTGTACAGAGCTGAAGGCTGGTAGGTGCATTTGCTGTAACCCCTGTAGCTGAGCTAATGTACTGTAGCTTCCTTCACTAGCTGGATTTTCCTACAAGTTTGCCATCAGAGACTGAGGAGCTCTCTATCTATGCACAGCATTGACCAAATGGGCTTTTATATCAGTAGCCTAAGGTGCCTGCACCATAACTGCAAACTCCATGAGCAGCGCACTCTGCCAGTTGGCCTAACTCACTTGAATTCAACTTCAAGCACCTGTTTTTCATCCATGAACTTTGGTTGAACAAGGCAAAGAGAAACAGAGCTGCTCCTCTGATTATTACTGACAGCGACTGATCTTTATGTGTAGTCTAAACTCCCCTTGAAGCACTTGAGTGAATGAATAAACATGCTGAATACTTCCAAAAAGGTACTGCAGCACTTATTAGAGCTATATGCAGGTTTTCCTTATCCTTGGAGAGAAGAGGAAGAAACCTCACAGTTCATTTTAGTGTGAGTGGATGTGGGAGGAACTAATTATTCTGATTGAAGCAATGGAGGTGGCTTCTCTTTGAGACTGAAGGGGAGCTTTCAGCCTGCTTGTGCTATATGGCTGGAGGTGTTCTGTCTTTCCTTGAGTCAAAGACACAAAATAGATGGACCCCACTCTGAGCCGACTTTGCCCAGGCTGAGTCTGATTTCACCTCTAATTTTGCAGCCCCAGATTATATTCACAAGACATATACTCCACACAGTTGCTCGCTGTTAATGCTAAGTAAACACCTATAAATATTAATTTAGTATTTCAACACTGTACAGTAGTTTCTCATTTAAATGAAATCAAATGTGAACTAAGCATAGATGTCTATGAATGATGTGAAGTATTTGCCACGGGCATGATTAAACTGCTCTGGTCAGCTTTTTGGCCACCTAGTCAAATACACCTCTTTAGCAAGAAGGCAAGTACCATCATCTTCCCCAGTCAGTTAATATTCCTGTGGTTAATTCCTCTGCATCCCCAGGACTGAGCAGCTTTGTGTAGCACAGTGAATGTGCCTTTTATAATCTTTGATACTGCCAGTGATAAGCTGGGCTTTATTTGCCTGGTATTTCACTTGAGATTCTGTTCACAACCAGCAGCTGGGTGCTTTTCTGTGTATCATATTATTGCTCTAGGCTGTTCAGAGGCCAGTATTTCAACACCATAAATGCTGATCCCACTCTAGTCTTTCCCTTATGAGCAGCTGAAGCATCTCTTTTGCTGTTAGTGATACATAATCTGAGCTATTGGTTTTGAACATCATATTAGCAGAGGCAGCTGGTACGCAGAAAGCTCCTGTGTTAACTAACTGGGAAGTTCAAGTCAACACCAAGTTTTGCTTAAATTGGGAAGAGAAGTGGAGTCAAGATGCAGAATGGCTTTTGATGTTTTTTTTCCCTTTGAATTACTGTAGAACATAAAGGGAAAAAGCAATGAGGGAAAAGGATTTTGTGTGTGTGTGTGACAATCCTGACTTTACTGTAGTAAGAGCTCCCAGTTGAGCTAAATGGTGCTGCTGTTGTAGCATCAAGCTTTTTCTTGGCTTCTTCTTGGCTGTAACATGTGAGGCTGGAGCTCGTCTCTGACGGTTGATGTTCTGCATTTGGCCACAGATTTCTCTGACGCCCCAAAGGATGGCAAATCCTCTCGGCGAGCTCTTGGCAAGACCCCTGGGCCAGGAGTGACTGTGGATGTGCTGCTAGAGATGCACAAGTACAGGGACGGCAGCCCTGCCCCAGGACTAAGAGCGGATTTGGGGTGGGCAGGACTGGGCACCATGCCGGTCAACTGCTGACGCACTATCAGGAAAGGGATCATCTGGGGACAAAGGCCTACCATCACAGATATGGGAGATATCAGTTACCTTTTAGGTAGGCTGTGGAGGGTGACTTAATACAAGTTAGTGATGTCCTTTGAGATCTTCTGAGGAAGGGTGCAGTGCATGCAAAAAGTGTATGCCCTATCCTGATCTGAAGTGGTTGGCACCTAGTCCAGTGCTGCATCATGCAGGTGCTCGTGGCTCTGGCTTATTTGTCTATCCCTGCTCTTAAGAATCACCTTGTAGGCTCTAAGACAAGCGTTGAAGGTCCTAGTGAGCCGCTTTCTGCAATTCTGTCAAAAATATGGGAGGGGAGCTTGAAGGTTCATCACATTGGGGAAGCAAAAGGGCACTAAATATTTAATATCAAAAAGTTAAATATTATCATAAAAGTAATTTAATATAAATGGCTTTCAGGAAATCCTTATTCATATTTCATGACTGAAATGGGTGGCTGGTTTCTAATGTTTGCATGCAATTAATTTTAATGGGTGCAGCACATTATTTCCAATCCTTTGTCCCTCAGAGACCCTGGCCCTATCAAGAAAAGCAAATAGCAGGACATCAAATGTCAGTGACACATAGGGTGATGCAGCACCCTGTGTATAGATCTGGAAATGACAAGTTAATAGGCTATTGATAGTTCCTGAAGTGTATCGAGAGTAATTATTCTGTGTATCTGGGGGTAAATGAGGAATGGCAGGAACTCCTTCATAAGGTAAAGATATCTGAAAATATGAATATACATTAGGGACATATAAAACTTCAATTTTTCATGTCTTTGTAAGGTGTGATCTGAAGTCTATAGAAATAGGTGGCAGTCTTCCCACTGATTTTACAGGGTTTAGAAGAGGTCTTCAGTGAGCTTTGTACATGTATCAGGCGTATCATAAACAGCTTTGCTTGGGTGAGGCCAAAGAAAAGTTCTCTGATCCTCCAAACTCATTTGTGGGCAATAAGATATCCTGTGAAGGATGAAGCTGCAAGAGGAAGCAGACCGTGTGTGTTGTGAATGCTTTAAGATGTGGAGTTTCCTGGATGTTCACAAATGTCCCTCCAGATTGCATGAAGAAAAACAAGTGTAAGGTGTTTGATGACCTTTGAAATAGTAGCAGAGATTTTTAAAGCTAACCAAATGTGTCTCACACCATTAAACTGGACAGAGAAAAAAGTCTGGCACGTTTGATTCCAGAAGAAATTTCTGAAATGGTAAAAGGGAAAAAAAATAGGTGGTGCAAAACACATTCTAGCACTAAAACTGACTTCATTGTGGGCTTCTGGGGATGAAAGTCTCCGTCTTTAATTAGCATCAAGCTTAACTGTCTTCTGTTTCAACCCTGAATATTAATTAGTGATGCCCTTGGGGTAATCAACCCTTGTGGATCTCTGAGAAAAATGAACTGATTAGTAGATTGACCTTGACAGTTCCCAGGGAAGAAGATGAAAATACAGACTGTTCAACTATGCTGCACTGTAAGCTTGATTTAGCATAATCTAGTGAACTGGGAAGCCCAAAGGAAGAATGAGGAAAACTTAATGAGGAGGTTAGTTACAAAGGGTGCCATTCATTTTTCCACTTAAAAATGCAATTTTTTTTTGCATTCGAGCCATGAATGGAAGTTTAAGGGCTGGATACCCAAAGTTGTTCAGGACTTAAATATCCATTTTATTTAACCAACACTCATCATCTATTATCTGAGCTTTGACAACTCGCACTTAGAATATCTGGAAATATTTTCAGAAGAATTCCACTCTAAATGTATGAACCCCACAAAATGTTCCTTTGAAACACATCTCAATCATCTTAAGTTCACTTTTTGCTGCTTCCCAAAAAGCAGCTGATGTTTTCAGGAAACAGAAGGTTTGGGAACAAATGGAGAGAGACCTAGTGAAGTACAACACCAGATTTGGAGTCAGGAAATTTTGCGCCTAGCTCCCTCACACTTCGTGACTTTGCTATGGATTATTTGCTGGGTTTTTCTTCTGCTTTTGTCATTAGTTGTGCAATCCTGGACAAATGAAATGTGTCTGCTTGCCTCTTTTGAGTATGAATGAGGAATAAAAATCCCCATTGTCTGAGATACCTTGTGATCTGTTGATCTGAGGTGCTCATAATGCAAAGAAAAACTTAAAAAAATTTCTATCCCTTCATAACCTTTTGTATTAAACTTTGCTGCTTCTCCTTCCCACAGCCTCTTTCTTATCAAACAATTTACCCTTGAATGAGTGTGTTATGCCATTTCCTACTTTCTTGTACTCCAAGTACATCTTACAACGTGGAGCAGCTCCTCTGTCTTTCCTGTGCCATTCATACCTCCTGAAGCCCCAGCTAAGAATTCCACTGCGTGGGCACATGACACAAGGTTGCCATTCAAATATGCTTTTCAGTTTTGATTTCCCAAAAGTGATCAGAAGATGTAAAAGAGTCATTATTGCAAAACCGTAGGTTTGTATTTCAAAGCACATTTGAAGCTAGATAAGCTGCAAAAAGCACTTTAGGCAATGAAAGAATCTCAGTCTTACACTGAAAAATAGAAAAGATAAGTAATGATGTGCTCTTGGCACACAGTTAGGTGGTCTGGATTTTTGTTTTATTGTTATTGTGGGGTAAAAATCAGATAACATCATGATGTGCATTCCCTAATAGAAATTTCTAATACAGGACATACAGTGATACTGAAGGGTAGATAAGAGAATTCTAAGCTGTGTAAAAGTCATTGATGTCATCTTAGCCCTAAGAGCAAGTCAAACAAAAGGCATCTATATATAGTACTTTGAGAAAATTTGATGCTAATTGAAGGTGCTAGCTTTTTTGATGTCCCCGAAGACTCAGATTCTCACTTTATCCGTGTAGGTACAGCAGAGCTTGAAGCAGTCAGAGGAAGTAGCCGGCCAGGGTGCCTAGAAGGGCCCCTGCTAAAGGAAAGGGGCTTTTCATGCCATATGGCCCCCTCAGAAGTAGAAACTTCCAATGTAACTGCCAGCCAGGGAATTGGCTGGTGTCAGCTTGTTTTGATGATTCAATGCAAACATCATATATGTTCTGAGTGCGGCTTGTTGACAGTAACAACAGGAATGCCTGGTGCTGAATGAACCAGAAGCAAACCAAGTCAAACTTTGGATAAGATGACACAATGGTCAGACTGGGGTGCGGTACAAAGAACCTGGAGTGGTTTTAAATAGATGCAGGAGGTGGATCAGGAACCAGAAGGTAAGGCGAGCAAGAGGGCCAGTGGCACAGGCCATGTCCCATTAGTGCCTTATTTTGCAAAGACGAAGAGCCCCAGAAAGCAGGCAGGCTGCTCCTGCTGGAGTTGGGCTGCAGGTGGGGGGTCCTCTTGTTGAGGCTAAAGGCCAGTGACCCCCCCAGCAGTAGCCTGTGCCTCCATCACTTGAGAGGCAAATTCCTGCCTAGCCAGGACTCTTCAATATGCACTTTATTCTAGAGCTCCCTGGCGCTATTTTGTCATTCCTGGGACTGCAAATTTCAAGGTTTTTTTTCTGTAAGTGCTTAACCAGAAAGACTGATCCTATTGCAGCAAGGATTGCCTGGGTAAAGTGTAAATTAACCTAAATGGAGACCTGTGTTGCCATAGCTAATCTATTTTTGGTACCTAAGGTAGTTTTCTTAAAGCCAGCTCAGGTTTCTGGATGCTACACTGAATTCTGCAGACTACAAATATCCCTGCCATGTAATTAGAACTAGATTCAGCATATCAAAATGTATTGAACATTCTGGGATGGTGATTTTAGTCCTCTGTACCACTGAATGTCTGCCAAATTTAAACTTAATGTTAGTCCATTCCATTGCATAGTGTTAGCAAGTTAGAAATAATCTAAATAAGCCAGTTGAGAGACTGTAATTAACATTATAGACTACATTTTAAATTTTCTTTGCTCCTCAATGTTATATATCTTCCTGCGTGTAAGTGGTTCTGCAGAGAAGTTGCATTTTTTGTGTGACATGAACACAGGGATTCCAAAACCACTGGAATACCTCTCAGAAATGCTGAAGGACTATTGGCATATAAAGAAACACAAGACTTTCAGAGACGCCCAGACTGCTAAAGCTGGCAGCGGTCTGGGAGGGATGTAGTGCCCAGAGCACCGGCGGCTGCTGTGAAGAGATTAGTAGAACAGTGGGGGTGGCTGTGGACTAAAAAGCCGAGTTGTGGAGGAGCACAGTTCTGCTCATTGATTGACTTGTGTGTGCCTGAGTAAAACTTGAGGAAGAAATGCTTAGGGACTGCAGAGAAATGAGTAAGTATTTAATTCTAGCTGATATTACTGTGTTTCCTTATTTCAACCAACATTTTATGGTTTATTCATTTGGAAATAAATCTGCATTTTGCTGAAAATCTGAAGGAAGTAAGGTGGAAGCCCCAGTGATTTTCTTATAAAGTGCTGTTTCCTTTAATTCCTTCATGGCAAAGGTCCAGATTACTACATATTATGGCAGTTGCTAGTGTGAAATTTGCTTGTGCTTATGTTGTGGTTTAACCCGGCAGGCAGCTAAACACCACACAGCTTTTCGCTCCCCCCCTCCCCCAGTGGGATGGGGGAGAGAATTGGAAAAAAGGTAAAATTCAGGGCTTGAAATAAAGGCAGTTTAATAGGACAGAAAAGGAAGGAAAATAATAATAAATATAAAAATATACAAAACAACTAATGCACAATGCAATTGCTCTCTACCCACTGACCGATGCCCAGACAGTCCCCAAGCAGCAGGCCACCACCCCCTGGCCAACTCCCCCCAGTTTTATTGCTTGGCATGGTGTTATATGGTCTGGAATACCCCTTTGGCCAGTTTGGGTCAGCTGCCCTGGCTGTGTCCCCTCCCAACATCTTGTGCCCCTCCAGCCTTCTTGCTGGCTGGGCATGAGAAGCTGAAAAAATCCTTGACTTAATGTAAGCACGGCTCAACAACAACTAAAACATCACTGTGTTATCAACATTGTTCTCATCCTAAATCCAAACCATAACACTATACCAGCTACTAGGAAGAAAATTAACTCTATTGCAGCTGAAACCAGGACAGCTTAGCTGTAAAGTAAACTCGTCTGTTATAAGAGTGCAGTCAAGCGTTAACATTTACAATGCATTTAGAAAATCTGGACTTTGGTCTAAGAAGCAACAAAGACCAGAGGGCCTAGGAGGTTGCCCTGGACCCAAGGGGCTGCAGTGGGTGCTCAGCACCATCCTGCAGTTAGCCTGTTCCCGGTGGAGTCAGAGATGGCAGGCTCTTCCACAGGTGTCATGGGTGACCTGTGGCTCAGCGCTTCCTCCTGTGCACCTAGGGCAGGATTATAATTGCATGCGAGCTGGTTTCATGGTCTGGAACTGTCTTTCATTCTGTTGCTCCTAAAAGACATCATCACTTTTAGGGTACAGGACTTCTCCGAACCTCCACCTGGACTGGTCTTTCTAAAATTTCCTCCTCATCTAAAGCTTTGACCTTTAGGATTTCAATTTCCTCCAAGTTTTGTTTTGTTTTGGTTTTTTTTCCCCAGGGGAAAGTAGGAGGTAGGAAGAAAAAACTACCTGGTTCAGAAGTGTTGTCAGGGTGGGCTAACTGCTAATTTCTGATTGCTATGTTGGAAATTTTTCAAGGCAGTGCTCGTACTCCATTTAAAATAGATATATTAGGAAAAATACCAAGCCACCAGTTTCACACTGTGAAGTACAGGAGCCTTAATATGCTGCAAGTCTCCCCAGCTTTAAAACAGCATTCAGGACAACATGGGCAGGCGGGCTGGCTGCTTCTGCGCTATCTCCTGACAGGTTAACAATTAGTTAATTGGTGCTGCTAATTACAGTGTTCATTAAGCAATCCCAGGTGGCAGGTTTACCCTTCCTATCTGTATCACTGAAACATTCTGAATAGGATTTCATGCACAAGTGGAGGTAATGGCACTTTCTGTCTCTCTTGCACACAGACATAGCATGGTAGCATAAGCGATATTCAGCCTCCCATGTCATGTACTTCAGCTCCATCTGGGATTACTTCCTGGCCTCGTTTCAAAGAGAAGAAGAACTGTGTTGTTCTGTTACAGAAATGCTACTCTATTTTGGTTATTAATTTCTACACACTTTGCCCAGTAGAATAAAGATGTTTAGTTTCATGAGGATGATACCATTAATAATGCATGGGACTTATAAAGCAACAGTGATTTACATTGCCCAAGTACTGTACAAACAGTAATTCATAATAATTTGTATCACCATCATCTCAGAAATAAAATCCAGGAAGAATGCATTAGGCTCCATGTAATCAGTCCTTTCCACCCTGCTTTCTGGGTGGCTGTAACTACTGGTTCAAAGCAAATCACCCGAGTTACAGGTTGTTGCAGGCATGCCCCACTGACTCCTGCTCCTCGAGACACCAACAAACATTTCTGGAGCTCTGGGAATCTGGTACACTGTTTTCTTATCTTCTCCCCATGAAAGCCAGATACAACAGGCTTTTTCTCCAAGATTCTGCTTTGTGCCTCTCTACCTAATTGATTCAATATCTTTGTTTATATTTCAGGTGAAAATCCCCTGCTTTTTCTATGCTTTTATCTCTTCAGCTCTTGTTTTCTCCTCTCTTCTGCTTTAACTTCAAGGCAATGCAATACATTGGTTAGAAGCACTGGCTGTAACAGGTAGTGGATTGTATTTCTGACTGAGTTGTTTTGGAGTGAAAGGAATAAGGCATCCTTGCCTCAGTTTCCCAGTCCATGCAAAGTTGCAATTGTCAGGTAAAAGACACTGGGTACATACAGAGTAGCATTATTGTTAAATCACGACAATTATCCACTCATACAGCCCCTCTATAGGGCTCCATAAATATTTGATTGAGTTGCTTCTGTTACTGTTAGCATGATTTGTTTAATCCTCTAGTTGTTCTTCAGTCTGTAAAGCTTTTTGTGATACATTAACAGGAGTGATGCTACATGAAGTTTATGACAATGATTTCAATAAAAGTGTGGCAATGCACTACATGGTCCAGTCTGTGGGACACAGATACTACTCTTTGTTTCCTTTCTTTTGCAGAGGAAAAGACCACATGTTTTCCAAACACCCTGTGCAACCTCCACTACTTCTGAAGCCCAGGTTACTTACCTCAATGAAATATTTGTGCCATAAAGATGAACACTGTGCAGCCAAATTTCCTTTTGAACACACTGCAGAAAGAACTTTTAACAAAGCCTCTGAGGTGTTGCCTAAAAGAAACTGTGCACAAAGCTATTCCATTCAGAAAGCGTTGTGCAAATTCTGTGGCAAGTGTATCATATGAATGCTTGTATAGATAATTTCGGAAGGGTAACCAAAATGCAATCCTACCTAAAATTAGGAGACTAATCAAAACCCTGAAGTCTCCTTTCTCTTTGATTCCTTACAGCACACTCCCACGATGTTTTTGCTCTTTTTCAGGCTTTTCTGGAAGCTGGTGAAAAGCCCTTGAGAAAATCTCATCAGAAATGGATGATGTCTCCTGCCAACTGATTTTAATATATTCTTCATAAGACATTGACTAGAAAGGTTATTTTAGTATTTCAGTGTACTCCTTGGACAGTTAGAGAGAGCTATATGCGGAGGCAGCTGGAATCAATTGCTATATGGTATAAGTGTATAACGTTGGTGTGTGGTTCAGCTAGAAACCCCTGAACACTTTGAGTTCAGCTGGTGAATGGACCAGGCCCTGCTCTGTGCTGGGCTCTGAACCACATGAGACACAGCGCGTTGACCTCCAGAGGAGACTCTTGGGGTCTGGTCAGGAAAATATTGTCTTGATGAAAGGAATCTTCTTCCCAGAGTTTCAAAGTCCTTTCCCCCACAGCAATTTTCCTTTTAACTGTTTTGTTGTTGTTGTTGTTGTTTTTCTTTTTCTTTAGTGTTTCAGATGAACTTTCATTTCTTTTTTAGCAGATTTTTAATTATCCTGGTGCCATACTGAGATGTAGCTGAGATGGAGACTCCAGCCGTTTTTGAGTTACATCTGCAGATCACGTAGGTATAATCTCTATGGTAACTGACCCATGTTGGGTAGAAGGAAAAATGCTTGGAACTAAAGGTTAATTGCTGTTTCATTTATGCATGTTTTGTGCAACTCCAGTGTTGCAAATTGAGTATCCAATTAGAATGAGATTATTAACAGATTGAGCATCTTTTTTGTTCCTTGGATGTCTGAAGAACTCCTTGAAATATTTTAGAAATAGTGACTCCTTTTTTATACAGTCTCATGCATGGGAAATCCCGTCCAACTCTTTTTTTAAAAGGGGGAAGGAGGGTACTTGCCACTGCAGAGGGAAACCATTTTCTTCTTATATGATACAAAAGACCTACCTGTCATTCTTCCCCTGTCCAGAACAGGAATAGCTTTGTGTGATCATTCTCCTAGCAGGCCATCTAGAAAAAAGCATGAGGAAAAAGCAGCTAACAAAACAAATCAACAGACAAAATTTCTCTCACTTCATCCATGACAAGTTAACTTTCTGTACAAGGCTTTGGAAATTCTTTTGCTGCTCACCCTGTACCCTACGCATGGGAGATCTGATTATTTGCAACACACTGGTCTTCATACAAAATAGCTCAGGTCTAAAAATGTGCTGTCAAAGTGTCCGATTTCTCTTTCACGGGATTTCCCAGATTCATTTAAGAAAGAAAACCATTTAATTTAAGAAATGAAATATGTGTTGACTAGTTTTCGCTCCTTCCAATGTTTTCTGGCTCTGTGCAAATGCTAAAAAGTACACTGGAGGTTAATTGTGTAACTGGAAAAAAAAATTTTTTTTTAAATTTTGTTCTGTTTTCATGGTCAAATGTTATGGACTTCACTGCTACAGATAGATGTATCTACAATGAAATATTTATTCTAATTTACTGAAATACTGAGGCAACTGGTAATTACGGATTAGAGCCAATATAAAGATGGGACTGCCTAATCTGGACTATCATTTAATTTCTCAGGCATGCACATTTGGGTTGTACTGCTCATGAAAACAGATTCTTTCTTTTTTTCCAGTATGTCCGTCTTGTTTATTAGGATATTTGAGACTGGTATTTTTCGCTTTCCATGCACGCAGTACAACGTGCTTAGAAAAACTTGTATGTTTTTTGCATTTATACCCACCAAAGTGACTCTCTTGGGGCAAACATTTGATATCCTTCTAAATGAGCATGGAAATTTCTAGCAGCTTTTCATTATTTTATTTATTCTGTAAGAAGAAACATCTCCACATGATCTTTTGCAATTAAAATTCTTCCAACAGTTCTTAAGGAACTCCAGGGATCTCTCTTTTCTCATGAATCTCAGCAGAGTGAATTAATCTACATTCAAACAAAATTAGAGATGTAATTACTTTGTAACCTTTGAAAGAATAATTATGTTCCTAACACAATCACCCATGTTTTGGGGACCCTATTGCAAAGACTTCTGGCCTCTGTTGCATACTTACTCCTTTTCTTCATACTCCCTAACAGAACAGAAAAGTTAGACTTTTGAGTGCCTTGGGTGAAAACTGATGACCTGTGGGTTCACAGTGTAACATTTGGTATTTCTGGCTCTGCTTTGCTTGTTGTTGTGGAAATCGCAACTCAGAACCTACGAGTGATGTTCTGAGTGTACGGACTTTGCTTAAATCGAATGAAGAAAAAGTTGCTAGGGATGCTCAGGACTAATACTTTTCTAGACAGTAAAATATTTGTCATTTGTCTATACGTCAGTAAAATGAGAAATATTATGATACATCAGGTGCTTAGAAAATATTCTTCTTCAGCATACATTCATGAAAAAATGTCATAAAATGCCTTGGAGTCCCATATTACTGCCCTTCTGTATTTCCAAATTAAATCTGCTCATCTGACAAATACAAAAAATGCTTTGCTTTAAAACTAAGTCTTAGATCTGATAGGCTGGTGCTTGCCTGCATGCTACTAACCAGAAAAACTCCACTTTTTGAGTACAGCAGTATTATTGATGATCTATGCACTAGCTTCCTCACAAACTTTTTAGTCCTGCATGGTTACCAATAATGAAATGTAACAAGTGGTTTCAGTTTGTATAATCAGCAAACTGATACATATCCATGTTAGAAGTGCAGAAATGTAGAACTCGAATGCAAATGATGTCTGTCGTAATTTGCATACCAATGAATATTCACAATAGTATTTACATAATGATAGAAAATGTTCTGATTATCAGAATTTAAGTAAAAAAAAAAATGCAATGTGGAATAAGTTTTAGGAACACTGTTAAATCCTTTCTACCTTGTTTTGGTATCTCAGTGTGCTTGTATGCAGAAGTTTAAATGTCTTTAGCTAATGAAAGATGTACAGGAGGGCTAGCTGGGATTTTTAGAAACAGCACAATCTTATCAATACATAACATACATACGTACCTACAACCAGAAAATATTATATAGGTAAAATGCTTGATTACCAAGGTACTAGAAAAAGACACTACATCCCAAGCAGGAATACAGAGCTTGATAACATAGGTATCAACTGGGTAAACAATATGGTATGAGACACCCAGCTGACTTATCTCACAGGTACTATAAGTGTCTGTTAGCTATTGTTTGGGCACTCTGAGCTGTCTGATCCACCCAGCTGGAGAGTCATTGAAGTCCCTGAACTGAGATCCAGACAGAAACTGGGTTCTCCTACAAGAGAAGCCTGTATAGTTTCATAAATACTGAACATGATGCCTTTTGGTCTGACCAGCTGTTTAACTGGGTTAAAGAAATCTACATTAGTAAAAAGACTTAAATCCATGTTTACTGCCCGTCTGGGACTTATTTCAAACCTGTTAAAGTCAGAAGGAGTTTGGTAGGTTACTCTGCTAATAAGGCAACAGTCGAAAGCTCCTTTTGAAGACACTGGAAAGAGAATATCTAAGTTTTGAAGAAAAATTAAACTGCCTGATCAAATTCTAGTAGTAATCATTACAGGATACCACTTCCTGCCTTGAGCAGTCACATCATTTGTACATATAATTTAATAGTTGCAGAACCTCATACCAAGCAAAGATGAAGGTATTTGTGCAGCTGCAGGTGCCTTTGAAGTTCTTTTGGGATGAAAGACATGATAAAAACTAAAGCATTGATACCTGAAAATATCCAGCAGGACCACCGAAAAGAAAGAAATGAAGCGTTTTCTCAAAGGTAGCATTTCCTGACAAAAGTAGGTGATTTCACCTCTGCACTCTAAGGCTAGTTGACTCCTCTAAACACTCACTGCTGCCCAGTTGTTTTTATGTGGCACACGTCAGGCTGGTACCTGACTACTTGCCTAGTGGTCTGAACACAGAAGGAAGAGAAAGAAAAGTTTTTGTTCTGTATACCCTGGCTGTTTCTCTCTTGTGGTGGAAATATGTGGCATGTTTCAAATGTGCCAGCTGCCTCCCAATTGTCTATTTGTAATCTTCATAAATATCCACTGAGAAATGCTAAAGAAATTAGGGGAAAGCCATATGGCCCTTTTCTACTTTGTTAAAAGCTGCAGGAGGGAGCCTTGAAGTTATTATAAAGATGAAAGAGGAAGGTGTTGGGTATCCTGGTCACATAATCTCTGAGCTGATGGTTTATGTTATTGAAGCATTTTGTAGAGAAACATAAATCCTCATCATTTAATAAAGAAAATTATTTTGTTGCTGGTGCAGATCCTATAAAGTGGAGTCAAATACATGACTTCTACATTATGTGACTTGTAAATGAAGACAGGCCAGGCCACCAAGGTAGAAGAATGTGTCTGTTTCCCTCTCTGCTGTCTTTCAGTTTTTTTCTTGATATTATGGCTAAGTTTTTATTTTATAATGAAAGAAGTTAATCTTTGCCTCAAAGTGTATCAGTAGTACTGCATTTCTATGATGCTTTCATTTAAGGCTCTGAACACACTAAGCATTTGTTATGGCTTAAGATGTGAAGTAGTAAAGTGTCAGGCTGATGATACATTGGAGGCAAGTGAGGCTGAGGGAGGTCGTGGGGCCATGCAGTGATAGTTCCTGGTCGTAAGGTTCCCAATTTCTTCAATTTTCCTGCTCTGAAGAACAAGAATATGCTGTGTTCCTGGCTGCACTCATTATAATCACTGTCCCACCTTGTGACAGGATTCAGGATGGGAAGAATAATGTTCTACCTCTACTGATTGATACTCTCCGTTTCTTTGGCTATAGATCTTTGCCACGTGCTGTCAATATGCAGCCTCATAGTAATAGCAGAATTGCATAGCAATATAATATGGGAAAATTTCTTGAGGTTTTCAAGACTTGACTGAGCAGTCTGGTCCAGCCCCGTAGCCAACCCTCCTTTGAGTAGGTGGCTGGACTAGAGACCTCCGGAGGTCCCTTCTAACCTGAACTACCCTATCGGCCAGTAGTTCTATGACATAGATTCACAATTTACAAAAGCTTGTAAGCTTTTCTCCAGAAACTATCCACATGCATGCCTAAGCCTGAAGGGAATGTGAAGTACTTTGAAGCTGCTTACCCTTTAGTGCATTACTAACAGTAGGTTGTGCCTGTGTCACACGCTGTCATGTGCTAACTGCTTCATTTGCTCATGTCCTTTGGTTTAAAACTGAGCAGAATGGCTAAGGTAAATTCGGGAAACATGGACAAGAAAGCTCACATTTTAATTTGTTGATCCCAAGGACCTGGCATTTGCAACAGGAAACGTCACTGTAATCACAAAGAAATTGAACACAGATGGTTTCACTGGTGGCTTCCTAGGTCCA
Source organism: Haliaeetus leucocephalus (assembly GCF_000737465.1). Taxonomy (NCBI): domain Eukaryota; kingdom Metazoa; phylum Chordata; class Aves; order Accipitriformes; family Accipitridae; genus Haliaeetus; species Haliaeetus leucocephalus. The sequence continues at coordinate 5,953,507 of NW_010973132.1, forward strand.
TCAGTCTCTGTTTGTGGGGTAATCATCAGCAGTGAAAATATAGTCTACCAAGAGGCATGGGAAGGACAGCCCTAAGGAGACTAATGGTAACTGTCTCCCTTGTGTCACAGTGAAACCTTAGACCTCAGGGAAAGACTTGTCCTTGGGCCTAGACTACAACTGATGGCATGAGATGAAGGACCTCTTGGAAGAGGCTTCATCTTCATAGCTTACTCATATGATATGACTTACTCCATTTAATTTTGTGCTGGGTAACCCCAAATGCTTCTTAGTTTGACGGGGGCTGGCACTGTGCTTGGTGCCCTGAGACTTCTTCTCGGAGAAGATGGAGGAGGGAGTGGTATGAACATGGGTGATTTACTTCTCACAGAGTGCCATGGTCTCCTCACATAAATACAACCACATAAGCATTTATCTGGCAATAAAACACTTTCTGCTGCAAGTGTGCAGGTTGGCAGTGGCAGCTCTGGGTAGTTCAGCCGTTTTGTAATTTATTAAGGGTTGCTGTTAGCGCGGACATCTTAAAATACGGGTCTGTTCATCACTGTGAAGGATTTACAGTGAGATTTTCATGTGAAAATCGTTCCAGATCCATTCACCAATATTTAGAGTCCCCTTCATTTTTAGGTCAAATACAAAATTATTGTTTCTCCAGGGAGCCAAGTGTGGAAGGCAGACATCCACTGACATCCCAGTCCTGCAGAGCTGGGCACAGGTGTAAATAGGGCCATAAACTAAGGAGATTATCACTATGGACTTTGCTTGACTGGATAAAGCTAGTACTGTGTAGTCCTAATCCATGGCTGTAGCTCCTAAAAGCAATGGTGATATAAATAAATAGCAGTTTGTTTAATAATAATGATATTGCTGCTAACAGTGATAATAATGATAATGATGATGATGATAATAATAATAATGCTTGTTTATTTGCATGTATTGTGTAAATGCTTTCTGCTTAGCTGCAGCCCAGATCAGCAAGTCAAGGCTCAAGGAATGAAGTCCATTAGCTACGTTTTGAACAGGCTCTGACTGGCAGAATGTGAAACTCAGGGAAGATCAGCTTGCCTAGGAAGGAAGTGGAGAAGTGAGATGCTAGTTTTGTTCTTTATTTTTTTTTTTTTAAATGCAGATAGACAGATGTTTTTTCTTCACTGATTGGCTTTTGGTTTTTTTCAGCTGTTCTTTTTGAGGAGGAGTTGTCTTAATGGACATAATTCAGCTGGTGATCTGCTTAGGTTGTTCATAACAAGCATTGCTTAGAGTAATCACTACAGAGAGCTCACAATTTCCATTGCCTGACTGGTCGGCTGAGTTATTTGAGATGGTTTCTATTTTCTATGAGTTGTCCAGAACAATATTTTTTATGCATCTGCAGCTTTTCACAGATTTTCATTCATGAAAAATTTTCTATATTTGGAAAAATATAAACTCCTAACAAAGCAAACAAAGTCCAGCTGTTCAAATCTTCACAGAAGTGAAGCTGAAAACATGATCAGAGCAACTCACATGTCCTCACAGCTCGCTCGCTTGGGCGTGCATTTGCAGGACTGAACATGTGGTGAGAGGACTGTGACAGAAAAGGGACAGCAAAGCCATGGAGAGATGCTTTGTAAGGGGCCCACAGGAGGTACATGTACCAGGAAAGACTGAGCTACCCCTGGGGCGTGCAGGGAGTTGAATATAAGCCTTGATGGTAGAGGAAGAAGTTACGATGCTCTCTGCAGCACGGCCCTGATCTGGTCCCTAGTGTGCACTGCAATTCTAGCCCACCTGCCTGCCAGGAGGGGACATGGGTGCACTCCAGCTTACCATGGGCCCTTGTTTCCTTGCAGGGAAACTCACACACAAAAGCTGGGAAGGCTCTTCAATGTACACCAACAAGATCCTTTGTCTGGACACAGAGACCGTACAGCAACCTATGCTAAAACATCAATGCAACCATTAGGATGAAGATACAATGGAGAAGAGCAGTGGCAGAAACAGCTGGAATCTAGGGACGTGACAGACTGTTCGCGCAAGTACTCAGAAGTGGCCTACTGTAAAGTGATGCAACACAGCAACGTGAAGAGTCAGTCAAGGTACCAATATCATGCTGGACGTACCCATAATAGCTAAAGATGGGTTCAGTGCTGGAAGTAGGAACAACATCACAGTCGTAAGTATGTGGGGGACAACATAACAAAAGACAGATGAGTTCTGGCAGTGGTAGTTAAATATCCAATGCAGACAGTGGAAGCATTAGTTAGCCTTTCATTACCTTTGCACTAAATGTGCAGTGCTTGGCACTTTCTGACCATAAAGTTAATTCTGTGTTTACTGAAACAGATGGATAGATAAGCTTCCAGCTGCAGAGCACTCATCTAGGGGAAAAGATGAAAGGGACGCAAATTCATCTACAGATCAAATAAGACTACAGAAGATTTCTAATCATAGAATCCTTTGGACTGCAAGGTAGATCTCATGGGTCTGTTCCCACACACAAGAACAATTGATTTGAAGCTTTAATATTATCCTTGTATATAGATATTTCCCTGAAGAATCTTCATTAGGATTTTCATAATAAGGGCACATATTGGTGCTAACTAGTTTCTCAAGAGATTCTGTACTAAAAGAGGTTGAACTAGGACAGACTTTATCTTGTCCATTCAGGCTTCTGCCCGTCATGTTTTCTTCTTAACACACAGCTCTGATTTAAGTAGAGGACTACAGAGCTGAGACAGCATCATGCAACAAGTGAGCATCTGCTGTACTGCTGTTTACGAATGTATAGTCTATCCTCCTGGGTGAACCTGTGCCTGGCAAAATCCAACACTGGGTGCTTCAAAGGAAGGGGATATTCATTCACTCACTAAGCCATGAGCAATGCATCTTTGGGTTTCTATTCTGACCCTCATATTTCCCTAGCCCCACCTTTGTGGTAATGGCAGAGCCTCAGCTTTGTAAGACTCTGCAGTATGTGATGCAATGCAGTAGTACTCACATTTATGATGTGCTTATTTCTAATAGTGTGGCATCAAGATACAAAGACATAACACCAGTTTGTTACCCTGACATGAATGCCTCAGGATGGGGATAGCATTTTTTCACTCAAGGTGGGCAAAACCAGATGAACAATGAGGTCTCCATTGCTTGCTTTATTCTGTGCTGCAGCTCCTGTATTGATCTCCCTATAAAATACCATTGCCTTTGTTCATGAGAGTTATGTGCATAAGGAAGCACCTGCTATCCTCTCTCACCATTTGAAAGCAGCTCTTTAATGCAATACCACTCTTTCCATCACCCTGACAAATTCATAGAGAAACTCGTCACTGGTTCTCTTAGTGAATGCCTTGTTCCGTGATGAGGCTGACAGAGAATCTGTTAATAGGACAAATTCAAACCTAAACAAACAAATCAATGAGAAAGAGTTTTAATGCTTTCACAGTGAAGTGCAGGTCAGCACTGTCAGAGAGGTACATAAAACTGACATGCATTGACTCGCTGGATTGGTGCATATTTGGTCACATCAACACCTTGTAGAAAACCCTTGTTTTTTGATTTTTTTTCTGAACTCTAATGAATACAAATGCTTATATTTGGAACATGGGGTGACACTCAGACAGTTGCATTTGTATGATTACAGCTGCTAAAGAATTTAGCTCGTTTTTAAAGATGAGAGATGTTTTAGAACATATCAGCCCAATCCAGACAAGGTGTTGCCAAACTGGGATATAAATATTGTATCTATATGTACAGGCATATGCAGCCACTGGTGCTAGGTGATTATAGGAGAGTATCAGAGTCCTCCTCCTCTGCCTCCGCATTTCCAATTCCACCAGGAAAATTCAGTTTATCTGAGCGAGAAAACAGTTCTAGTAGAGTGAAGTTTACTGGTATTCCTTTCAATGTGGGGCTCTCTTCAGACTGACTCTGTAGCTTTACTCCCTTGGCCTGAGATGGCATATTTTCAAAAAGAATTGTGCACGTTAAAAATATGGCTCCTTCATTTTAACAGTTCTAGGCAGCATGTGAGGTTTGAGAAGAACAGACCATTCCTCCTGCCTGGCTCTCATTTCAGGTTGTCTGTGGTAAGAATTGATTGAACTAAAGAGTGTGATGCCTGAGATGGCAGCACCAATACATTGCTTGTATGCAATGTGTTAACAGGTTTAGAATGTAAAATCTGTATAGGCCCAGCACTTTTCATCCTGTTCAAATTCAAGTGTGTATAAAAATGTGAAGCAACTCACTAGTTTTAAATCGCTCTGCATGGTCAAGGCCTTAAATACCAGTCGGTCCAAAACAGAAAGCCCTGCACAGTGATTTATGATACATAGGCGAATAAAGATTTCTTTCTTATGCTTCATTTTTTACAGGGAATAAAGTTGCATAATTAAGTCTGGGTGGCTTAAACAGAGTGCAGTACAACAGAGTGCTCCTCCTCATTATTGCTGTTTTAGCCTCATCCAAGGCTAATAGTAATAAAGTGTGTTATTGTATTGTGGCTGTTTGGTACCATCTGAAATTATTTTTATGGGCACTCACATTTCTTAAAATGAAGCAAAACTGTACCTTACTTACTAGGTTCAGCTTTTGAGTCAAGAACTGAATGTACACAGAGACTGAATTTCCTTCTCATGTCTCAAGTAAGACCTGCCATGCCCTGGAGGTGGTAGTATGAGAAGGAATCCTGTTTTGCTGCTGATACAACTTAGAGGCTTTCTACTTGGATGTTGGTAACGTACGTTTTGGTTTTTTTCATGCGGAAACCCAATTTCAGAAGACATCTTTTTGGCTTGAACAGTCCTTGGATTCCTGTAATGGTGACAGTAAGTGGTTCATGAAATAAAGGGACTGTTACACACCTGTAGGTGATGGAGTTAGGGGAGCTTTTGGGCTCCCCTTGTAGCTGAGCAGGTTGTTTCCTCTTAGTACAGCCCATGATCATAACCCATGGACACACTTGCTCATGAGACTTTCCCTCTCATTTTTTTTCTCACACATTTTTTCTCATTTATAGGGAAATGTTCTGACTTGTTTGAAAATCAGAACAACATGACACAGAACATGAATCTGTGTCTCCCTGTCTGAATGTTCATGACTTGAATACTTCTTAAATTGTGCCGAGAAGAGTGCATCCAGAGTCTGCTGAGTAAAACTGTATGAACAATGCTTCTATCAGTCCCTTGAAGCAGATAAGCCCATGAATAATTCAGCTCAGGAGAGTGCCTGGCTCTTCTCTGGTAGCTTCACAATAGGTCACAAGTGACTAAGCTCAGAAGAGGATGTGTCCTCAGTATAATTAGTCTTCCTTTAACACTACTGAATTAGCACTTCTGTTTTATTGTACCCTGAAGCTAAAATGGTTATTAGGTTATAGAACAAGCAAATTATTGCTAAATGCCTTGGGCAGATTACTCACTATCACTTTATTAACTACATTTTACGTCATCAGAAAAGCTTAAGCTGGGAAAATTGGTAAAAGGACAAATGTTACCTTAAAAATAGAAAAGAAGGCTGCAGAGGTAAGAAAGAAAAGTAGTGTTAAGGAATTGTCTGAGTTTCAAACTTGTGTGTATGGGCATGTACATTATGTGGCACGAGCATAACACATCAGCCACTGTTCCTATGTCATAGCTGTTCAAACTCTTTATATAAGATTGCCTTTTTATTATGAGATGATGTTCATTTGAGTATAGTTTGAAAAATTGTAAAAATATTCCCCATTCTAAGGCTCAGTGTTGCTCCAAAAAAGTCCTTTCAATTGCACTAAGCTTATTCTGTACAGAAACCCAAGGAGAGGGCAACCAAGGGACTATTTTCCTGGACCAATTTCACAGCTAAATTACCCTTTCTAACCTCGCTTAGAAATTTTAGAAGGAGCTCTTGCCGCTTGATTAGTTCTTCCCGATCCTACCCTCCAGGTACAGGGCCCAGAGCAGAGGTGCCTTGGCTGGAATCACTACCCGTAGGCTTTTAGGAGCCTTCCAGGAGCTCCATCACAAGAAGCCTTAGGACGCTGTCCCAGAGGATTATTCTACAGGTTAGTTTTACTGCTCCGGTTTATAGTGCAGGCACCCCAGCAAGTGTGTCAGGGTAACGGAGTGGCCCAATGGGATGTTGGGGTAAGGAGGAGAATGAGCAGCAGTTCTTAGAAGTGAAATTGCAGCCAGAGCTATCACATTGGGAAACTGGAGTCTATGTCACTTTGGCACAAAGCTTTTTGGCCTGAACACTTACAGGTACCTCTCCCGGGCATTTAAGTCTGCTCTCAAGCTCCTCTGAGCCACTGCTACCTCACACTCCCTCCGCTCTCTCCTTGCTCTTCCACCAGTTGGCTGGGGGTGAGCAGAGTCCTGATGTGAAGGATGGAGGTGGGACATGCTGGCCCAAGTGCAGAAGTGGAGGGACAGTGCCTGAAGACAGCCCGGCACCAGCCTGTCACGGATGGATGGACCCACAGTCCATCTCTTTGGACGACTGCAGTAGCAGCTACAATGGCAGCTGAGTTTTGGGGTTTATTTGCCTATCTGATGCTTTGTCTTTGGTAGCCCTGCACCTATAATGCTAGATTTTGCAATCTTTTCTGCCAATCAGAATTAGGAAGTACTAAAAACTGATGGGTGTGGGTGAAATTTTCTGTTCATTTTTAGAATCATCAAAGGTAAGCAGCCCCACATATGTTGAAGTTTGTACCACACCTCTGTGAAGGTGCATGGATGTATTTAACATGTATGCATTTTTACATAAATTGTGTACATAAATATAAATCACATAAAAAAGACACAGAGGTGTATCTTAAGTCATGAGACAAAGATTCAGCAGAAAGTCAGTTCCTACAATGATGTTGTTTTATGTTGGAAATAAATAATGCTTAAGCTTTTACAGATACCTAAGTAGCTTCTCAATACTTGAGGGTTCAGAAAGAGGATAGGGCCAACAGGGCAGGTTTCATTCTGTGTTTCCCAACCCTGTTGGGAAGAATCTCAGGACCAAACTTGCTAATAGCTGTATTGCACATTTTATGATATTCAGCAATCAATTACCATAAAAAAGGAGTTATCTGGTGACATTTTAGAGCTCTAAATAGACACAGAAGTCTACCTAAAGTATTGAGACTCTCAGAATAAATGCACAGATTTTACACATGGGGTGCTTTTTCATTTCCTGTGGGGTTTTATTAACAGGTATCAGCTTTCAATCAAAGAGCCTGAGAAGCGCCTTGCACTTTCAGCTGCTGCTGAAATCAATAAGCTCGTGGTAAAGAATGAGTAGCATAAAACTGAACCAATAACAAGCTTGTAGGGGAACAATCAGGGAGAGCTTTATATCAATGCAAAAGACAAATTCTCCACGTTGCAGGTAGCTCAGACCTTATACATGTGACAAACATATAAGATACAGTATATTTAAACAATGCTCTTGTTCTCTTGAAGCATTGCACATCCCATGGAACCAAGTCTTCAGCTGGGCTTAATCAGTATCACATAATTTTTGTTAGTGTGTCTAAAAATGTTATTGCTAGTTTCTCTAACAACCCACCCCAAACACTATGTTCCAATGATGATGAAAAGGTAGTTTCGACCAATTCAAAATTCTGCTAATTGTTCACAGTGTAATTTTCTGGGATGTGTGTTATATGATGATCTTAAGGCTCTTTTGCAACCTAAATGATTCTGGGATTCTATGACTACATGTACAGTGATATTCTCTGAGGTGAAATTCATGGTATACTCTAAGGAGGCTACAGTGCTGCTCATTCCTTGCATTTTAACTTTTAATTTTTTTTCAATATGCAGAAACTTCTGTGTATAAGACAGGAAGAGATGAACCAATTTTGGATATTTGGTTGAAAGCTCAGTAGTGAAAGGTACTCTGCTAACCATCCCATCAGGCAGAGGTGATGGCAGTACTGCATTTACTCTCCAGCTATTGCAGGGAACTTAATGACCTGCACAGATTTATGAATAGAATTGTATTAAGGTGATCTAGTCAGTCAAGCTCTGAAGGAGGGTAAGGTTGGGGGAGGGTTGTGTTTGGGTTTTGGGGTCTTCTTTTGTATATTATTCCACCATATTCCATAGTTACGAAGCGAAGGGCAGATGCTCCCTAGGGTGCTTTTTCTTAGCATGATGGCATTTTCTGTTTGTGAGATCAGGTATCAAGCGCCTAGGAAAAATTAATAAAAAATCCCCAACTTAAAAACCAATTGAAGACATAGAGTAATTTGAATGGGGCTGCTATGAAGCAAAATCTATCGAACAGCCAAATTTCAATATTCTTTATTTTCCATCACAGCAATAGAGCTGCTGTGGGAAAGCGTGAAGGGGTTACAACTGTCGCCATGCCAATGGGCTCCATGCTGAGACTCTCCAGCAGGTCCCTGCCTTCCTATCAAAGGGCTGTTGGAAGGAGAAGGGCACTGGCCCCACGGCCTTATGTTAGCCTGGGACTGAACAAAAGGTATTAAGAAAAAATAACTGGATGCAACTTGGGTGACATTAGGCAATGTAATTCCCAGTATTAATTGAGTTTCCATACTGTGCCCAATAAAGTTTTAGCAGACTGAAGCATGGTAAATTTGTGGACACAGCAGGGTGCTTATTGGTATAGCACAACCATGTGCTTGTTATCTGATAGCAGTGAGGGTGTAACAGCACCATGATTATATTCCAGCTGATCCCTCTAGGGCTGCAAAACATTATGGCTGGACAGTAACTAAAGGTGATGACAAATAAGCCAGGAATAGATTTGGATGTAGCAAATGATAACAAATCAGACAAAATCCACATGCAATAACTTACTCCCCTCTTGAAGTATCCTGAAAGATATGCAGGTAAAATGTCAGGGTTAAATTAAAGCTTTAGTGATGGACATGGCACAGAAACAAAAACTGCATTTTCAATGGATGTCCAGAAAACCAGAGTCTGACCCACTTAAAAAGTGGGTCTGAACGTGATTTCATATTGGGACCAATCTGGAGATATTTCTCTTATCACTTTTCTTAAACCTCCCGAACTGAACAAGGATGCTGCAGACAGTGTAATATGTTAAGCAAGATAAGTTGTACAATATTAGTTGTAGGTTTCCATGGCAATAACACACTGAAGCTCTGTGATTTCCCAGCACCGAAGCTGACAATTATGAGACAAAGAGAAACCTGTCTTTCTCATTGCTCACCTAAGGAAAACAATTTTGAGAACTCTGTGCTAATTATATGCAGTGCAAGTTTTTCTTTACAGGTCCCAATAAATTTTCTGCAAAGGTTATACGCTTCTGGATACCGTCCAGGATGGCATGTTTTCAAGATTTTCTTAGAATCCTTGGGAAGTGCTTATATTAATGTGAACGGCCAAGCCTTTATGACCTATACCAGATTTTAAAGCATGTGATAAATATTTCCCCAGTGGTAACATAAGGTTTGCTAGGACATAAATTCCAGTTTCCATTTATAATCAGAGCTTTGTGAGGAACATATATCTAAAAGTTCATTATTTGTTTATTGATTAGGATTACGGTTGAATTGAGTATTTTACATAGTGGTTAGTGAAGATAGAAAAGAAAAGGGAAGAAAGAGAGGAAGAAGGTTCAATCTGGATACAATTCTAAGGTCTAGATGAAGTTCGATGAAGTTTTGGTGCTTTTTGAAGAGATTCAAAAGCCAGGAAACATAATTGATGTAGACCAACAAAATAAGGGTTTTCCCACAGTTAGAGCTGTAAGGTGTAAGAAGATGAGCAATTTGTCTTCCAGAACTTTTACTACTTTGACCTTGTAGTGAAATTAAACTTCCTTGTGAGCTCTCTTGAAAAATCCTGGATTTGGCAAAACCATCAAACCATTCTTTCTTGCTGTGATTTCACATCACTGGTTCTTCTCTTCGGCAAAAAATCAACTGAGCAAAACAGACTGAATATAAAAAAAGAATAAAAGTAGGTGATGCTTAACCAGCCTCACTTAACAATCATATTCTGAGTGAAAATTCTGCTTGGTCAACTGGGTTTTAAGTTTCCCATGTTTCATATTTTCTGATCTCTCCATATACCGCAGCAGTGGTATTGCTTATTTATGTTATTTGTGGAATAAATATTTTCATCTTGAATTCAGTTTTGTTGCCTTTAAGAAAAAAGTCTGTCTCAACAGGTTCATTGGATGGTTATTACAAAACACAAAATAGCAGCTATCAAATTATTTTTTTTTTGCTGGAAAGTACACTGATTTCTACACATTAAAACTATATAAAGGTGGATATTATTATTGTTGTTGTCATTATTATTGTAATTATCATTTTTTCTAGGAAGTGATTTTACAGCTCTGGACAAATCTTAAACCAAACCTAATCCACCAAGCACTTAACAGTTGACCGACTTACCAGTGGTGCTGAGCTCTGTTAGTAGAAGTTTTTCATATGGGTTAAGATGGGTCTAATGGGCAAAAGGTCTAATGGGCAAAGGATCAAACTCACTCCTGAATTCACTGAAAGAGCTGCCAAGCTGCCAATTCAAAGCAAGGAGCAATGGATCACTGGCTGTGAGTGTTGCCAGCATGATATTTCATTCTGAAGCAAAGGCTGTGAGCCTGTTAATCATGTTGATGACTTGTCTGTAGTCTTATTAGTGTTCGCTTAATATTGAAATATCAGGTTCCAGCCGCTTGACTTGACTGATTTCAATGGCTGTGATAGGAAATATAATCTATTTACTATTGCACGACATTTTGAGCTTCCCAATTCAGAGAGGAATATAATACTGAGGCTGCCACATAATCGGTAGCAACTGGGCATTGAGTTACTATGAGAATAAATTACAGTTATTAGTGAATGGTTAACTTGAGCTGCAACTAAAATTTAGAATGTCACTGTACCTTTCCATTTCTCTCATATGACTATATTCATTCTTCAGCATCCTGCTCTAGTTTACTAGGGAGAACTAGAGAATTCTGCTCAAAACATTCATACATTTTCTGAAATGTGGTCATATATATTTCTGTCTCTGGACTGTTAAAGTAGAATCTTTCCCAAATCATCCTTTTTTAAACAACATGAACATGAGGATACAATACTCAGATTCAGGCTGACGTGCACAAAATGTTTGACTTAGACTTTATGCCTAAAAATTTGTCTGATATTTCTTGTAGAAAATTGTATGTTTAGAAAATGGGATTTCCTAGAAAGAAAACTATTCTGCTTGAGATTCCACCACCTGCCTCACGATGGCTAAGTTACAAGCAACAGGTTTTTTTTTAATAGATAGTATTATTAGAAGCTGCTTTAGAAAAATGAACATTTTTTTATGTTAAATGGAATAGGTTTTCATTGATACAATTTTGTGAAACAAGGATATTTCTGCAATGCATGTTTTTTTCTAGACAGAAAGAAAAAAAAGTCTGCCTGGCTTACACCAGATTGTTTATGTTCTTGAGTGACAAAGTAAAATGACATCTGGCAAGAATTTCAGAAAACTGGGCTGATCCTGTGCCTCAGAAATGTGTGATTTATGTGGGGAAGCGAAGAGTGAGGGGTCTGTGTGAGCTATGAGCTTTCAGATGAAATATAAAATGAAAGACCAGACTGCTTGCATTCATTAAAGAGCTCATGGTGCCTTTCACAGGACAGAAATTCTTTCTCCTAAGTGTAGCGTAAGTCCCTTTCATCAAACACTGTACCTTAATTATCAAATTACTGGAAGATGATCTAATTACCATCTGCTAATGTGCATGCCCTCCTACACTGACACAGTAGACACCATTTTCTGTTATAGGTTATTGCTAAGTGTTGTTAAACAGTCACCATGTTGCATTCCTATAAATACAGAGTTTCCAAAATGTGTAAATTCTGTTGGCATTCCATGAGAGAGAAAACTGTTAAATAAATCTAAATTATTGGACTCTATTATTCTGATGGGAATAAAGCAGCAAAATGTTTGTCAGTGGGCCAACAATTTACCTCAATTAAAATATGGATAATGAGAACATCCACAGGTGCATTCAATTGAATAAAAAAATTAAAAGCTATCTATAATCCTTACTCTCGAGCGTATGAGTCAACCACTAGCTGATGGTGTTAGGAAGAGAATTTCTTCAGAGGCATCTTATTTAAAAATTGTCCCAGGGTTGTTAAGAACTAGACTTCTTACATTTTCTCTGTCATTAGTTTTCCAGGTTTACATTATCATCTTCCCTGTCTCCAGTATAAAATTTTCTTCGCCTCTTGTGCAAATATGAATATGTGAATGGGACTGAGTAGCCCAGGGAAGGTGCAAAGCGTTACTGAGACAAAGGCATTTTGTTATTTTTAAGGATATTATTCTGATGGGAAAAAAGCAGCAAAATATTTGTCAGTAGGCTAACAATTTTCCATGATTAAAATATGGCTTATGAGAACAAATGGCTTACAAGGCCATTGAAAAGAATTCTTCAAGCATCTGAATGCTGAGTATGGTGCTGAACCCACATGCTTGGCAAAATAGCTTTCACTGTGGTCTGCTTTATACTTATGTGTATACTAATGTATTTTGGATGAAAGGACTTTAAAATCCTTAGTGTTCTCTTCCTGCATCCACAAAAGTCAATAATAAATTTCCATTAGCTTCAGCTGCATAGAAACAGGCTCTGACTGGTTAAATCCTGTAACTTCCCATCAAAATACAGGCATGTCTTTCTCAGTAAGGCTCTTTTTCACAGTGGGACAAGCTTGAACAGCAAAAGTCTAAGCATTAGACTGCACTGTCCATAAGTTTTTGTTGTTGTTGTTGTTGTTGTTGTTGTTGTTTTTTGTAGACTCAAAGGACTTTGAAACTGTCTCACACACAGGTGGTACCCAGGGCTGCTTAGGCTGAGACTGTGGTGTGTTCCAGGTAACACCTGGCTTCATTGGAGCACATTTATTTTTGCTGTGTGAAAGAGCTAAATTTGTTTACTCAACAAGCAGATTTACTAGAATATATATTAGACATGGCTTTCACTCCTAATCAACGACATGACAGCTTCTTAAGCTGACTCCTGTTCACCTATTTGCCTTTCTGTTTGAAGGAACTTGCCAATCACTATTAAGGTTTCTTAATGAGTTTAGCTTGAAGAATCATCTACTGTGCTGCAGATGCCCATCCATCAATTTGCTTCTGCACTTTCCCTCAGGAACTTTGACTGTATGGTTATTTATCTGTTAGGGCAGTAAAACTGTCCCAACTTCTCATATATTCTGATGGGCTTTTAAGAAAGCATCATTTAGAATTACAGAGCTATAAAGCCCTCTTCCTTCATTATTTGATAAGCAGACCCTAAGTTAGTGTTACATGTT
>NW_010973132.1:5966809-5968061 GCF_000737465.1 Haliaeetus leucocephalus
TCCTTTGTGTTATACCCATCTATGCATGTTGTTCTGGCCTATGTTAATAAAACCTTACCATAGAGACAAAGGCCTTATTCAGAAAACTAATTTATTTCAGTGACTAAAGACAAAGTAAAATTATAACCTATATTTAACACTGGAGAATCTTTATAGGTACGGAGTGAAGTGTCAACGTAATGAATGTGAAAAAAATGTGAAATGTGAAAAATGTGAACAAAGTTTCAACTGGAATGAGCCCTTAAGTAGATATCAGGGAATTCACTACTCAGCCAAGGTTTTTTTTCTGTGTGGTTCTTTCCCTGTGTTCAAGGCATTTGTAACAGCTTTCCAACGTGGATTCCCTGGTGTTCAATGAGGACTACAGTTTTCCCCTCTCAAATAGCACTAATAGGGTTTCTTTAAGTTTCCTTACTAATTATTTTCATGAAACTTAGCAAAATCTAAATCTTCGATAATTCTACTTCTCTGTCAACTTTATTGAAATAGCATAGTGGGCAAGAAGCATTGAGCAAAGTTGCACGGTGTCCTTAGAAAACAGTCTAAAAAGAAATGAAAATGATATACAGAACTTCACTATTTTTACTTGCATTCCCTATGGCTAATTTGTAAAGATGTGGAATCAGTCAGTTTCTGTAGACCTCAGTTAAGTATATCATATGTATGATTCTGGTCTAAGTGCAGTTCAGGCTTTTGTAGACCTGTCACTGTGCATCCAAAACTGATCTCCTTCCTGTGAGGAATCCATAAGCTGAAGGAAAGACGCAGTTGTACTGTGTAATGATGGTGTAGTGGAGACGTGACCCTAGAGCGAGGTAATTCTTAATCATGTAAAAGATGGACTCTACTTTCTCAACATTCAAATGCATATAAAAAGGGTGGGGAAAACGACATTAAAAAATATATTAGAAACACAAAAATCTCCTCACTAAGGAGACACGGGGCTTATTCAACACTTACAGAAAAGAAAAGGAGAAGAATCAGTGTCCTGGTTTTGGCTGGTGCTTCGGGTTTGTGTGTTGGGGTTTTGGTAGCAGGGTAGGGCCTGCAGGGCCGGCTCCTGTGAGAAGCTGCTGGAAGCTTCCCTGGCCCCAAGCCGGCCCCGCCGCTGGCCCAGGCCGAGCCCCTCAGCGACGGCGGTAGCGCCTCTGGGAGAAGAGATTTAAGGGGGGAAACCTGCGGTGAGTCGGGGGATTGGGATGTGAGGGGAACCCCTCTGCGGGTACCGAGGTCGGTGAGGAAGGAGGGGATG
>NW_010973132.1:5969166-6023456 GCF_000737465.1 Haliaeetus leucocephalus
GAAGTGAGCGAGCTGCTGCGTGGTGCTTAGTTGCTGGCTGGGATTAAACGACGACAATCATAAAATAATGAAAGCAGATGATAGTCAGATAATCCTCCCTGCTTTTTTCTCATGAAGAAAAACAAATGGAAACTAGTGAAAATTATTATGCAATAGATGGGAAGAAATGCTTTTTAAGATGAATAATAATAGTTGGTACCATTAGACATGATTGAGATGAAGCTTAAAGGAGGATTCAGAAATGGATTAGCCATTTCTATGAATAATAAAAACACAGTCTGAAGTTACAGTAGCCAGGGCTTATTAAGTTCTTGCAGTTCAATGTCAATCATCTACTACATATGCTAAAATTAAACTTAGATCTATATCATACGATATACAGTAACAAAACAACACTCAAACATCACTTAGAATCCTTCACTTAATGGACTTTAGAAGGCCTAGAAAGACTTATAAATGATAAATCTATAGAAAAAATTGTTACAGACAACAGGAAGATTTGGGACAACCAGTCTGTACCAGTATCAAAGCCAAGTAAAAAATTTCTGCAATTGCTTCATGGCCATGAATGCAGTGTCGAAAGTTAGAGGTCTGTTTCATGTCCAGAGTAGACTGAACGTTGAAGAGACTAAAGAAAGTCACACTACATATAACCACACAGCTTCTTCTAAGGAGAGAACATCTCCCTAGAGAAATTATTTGCTTGGTAATTAACAGAGTATTTTGCTATAAAATGGAAAGTTTATGCTGTAAGGCATTACTTCCTAAGGGCACGTTTTATCCTGGCTCACTACTGAAATGGTGGCATTTTCTGAAGGAGACCATCCCAAGGCTGCCAAATTCTTACACTGCAAGTCACTGACTTGCAGGTCACGTGGGCTACAAGAAGGGGTACAAATTTTCTGGGAAAAAAGGGAAGGAGGGGAGAAAAAGGCAAAAGGGACTAGGCAGCTGGTCCCTACTTCATTTTTTGGTATAGTTTTGCTTTGTGTTACTACAATTATCTGAAGGCTTAGATAGAAGGACATGGGCAAAGGTCTGTTTTTTCCCTGGCTCAGGAAACTAGTTACCATTTATACTCAGAAATGACAAACTAGACTATAGAGAACCCATGACTCATTTGTAATTGCAGCTCCTGTGTGCAAATAATATTTGAGATGCTTCTAAAATTGCTAGCTGAATTAATTTTCCCCCAAACCAAAACCTTCCCAGGGGAATGAATCTAACTGGCATATCTCTACACACCTCTGCACCTTGACCAGCACCAGGGATGTGTTGTGTCTCCTACTGCCTTGCAATGGCAATGATGTAATTATTGGCAATTTCACTCTACATGTAAGTACTGTGGATGGGAATCAATTAAAATGCTATATTAGAGACAACAGTATGTTTACTTGGAATAATTTTTCAATTTACTAAATAGTATAACTAATGAAAGAAATTGCTTCTACCAGCTTTCACAATAGTTTAAAACTTATTGAGCACAACTAGACATGTGTTTAGCTATCTGGAGGAGAAAGCTTGAGCAATGGGCTGGAAAAGCAAGGTCTTTTAAAATATGCCCATTTTTAAGATTTAGTTTCAGTCTCTTCTTTCCCCCCTCCCTGTCAAGTAATTAAAGTTCTTGACTTGTTTGAAAATGGCTCAGATTAAATTTCATTTTGTTAAGCACCTCAATTTTTCAGCTAGAAAAAAAAAAGACCATTAGAAATTTGCATTATCCATTACAGCCTCCTTCATGATCTGAAATTTATATGGGAAATACTAATTGGACGTTCATCATCATAAAGATAATGATTTCTGTAGTCTTCACAGTGATAATTAAGATGAAAGATGAAAATGATGCAGAGTGAACATTGCATTCTTTATTTGCTGTGAATGGAGAACGGAAAATTAATTCTGTCCTTGTCTGCAGGGTAGGGGTGCCAGGCATGGACAGAGGGGGACACGCACAAGAAATTGCTTTGTCTAAGACATCTGAATTTGCTTAGGGGAGAGATGATCCTGCTGATTTTACTCCAATACCCAGATGAAGAAGCCTGATATTGTGTGAAACCTCCTCCTACTATTGGGAGCTGTCCTGAAGACAGATGTGGCTAATGAGATTTTGTTTGTTACGCTCCAGTGCACTGTGGGTAGGAGCTTCTTCTCTATTGCTTTCTAAACAATGTGTGTTCCCATTTCCCTAAGGGAAAGAGGCGACTTCCATGGCGCGGAGTTGTAAGTGCGTGCAGTGATAGAGGCAGGCTGTGTGAGTTAACTGGTTAGAATAGTCATCGCCACATCTACGTGCATCTGCTTTTGAGACTAAAACCAAACCAAACCAAAGCTTTGTGGAACAGAAAGGATTTTACACAAAAATCTTTCTCTTACATTTTTTCTACTCTTCTGTATTCTCCAAAAGAGGTTTGGTGACTCTGTAGGGCAGTGGATAGAGCACCAAAAGCAGTCACATTAAATCCAAGATTGAGGTGGTTGATACTGTTATTTTTTCTGAAACTGGAAGGAACTTGAACTGTTAGCCTGAAGCCTTTGCAGGACCCAAGAAAATCAAACATCTCTGCTTATTGGTTCAGAATGTCAGTGTGACTAGAAGACAGGCATTCCTTACCAGGGACTTCGTCACATGAGCTTTCCCTTTTTAAAATATTGTTTTCTTGTGAACACTGCTTGACTGTTTTATGGTTATGGACCTAAGTTTTGACCTATTCTGGGTGTGGACCAAAACCACTTGAGTTGCAACTGAACCCAGAACTGAACTGGGTGCTTGTGTGCTGTGCTCCCCAGGTGCAGAGCCAGGGGCCAGGAATGCTGAGTGTCTGATCTTGCTTACTGAAAACACTCTGGATTAGTAGCCGTCATGCTGCAGCAGTACCTGAAGGCTCTGATTGCAGTAGGCTACATAGAGGCACCCAAGAAGACACAGTCTTTGCTCTGAAAAGTTTGCCTGTTAGCATCTGGCAAGATGCAATGAATAAATAACAAGTGGTAGAAGGGTGAAGGACAAAAAAGGCAGCAGTAATGTGATTAGACAGTTCGAGGCCCACGATGTGCACATTTTAAGTGTTTTTGAGCAAGAATGAAGAGAATTCTGCTATAAATGAAAGTCAATATCTGCAGAACATGCATTTAGAGAAAGTGCAGAACCATGCATTTGGTTTGGTCAGTCTTTCTAGGATAACCTTTTAAATTAAGAAGTTTGCATAAATCACCTCTAATAATGAAGACATGAGCACAAATACCGGCACAGATTAATAGGGAATGAGTAGTGAGGTTATGAGGGCTTTGATTTCCATCTGCATATTAGCACCCACTGATGTGATAAACAATCCCGCATAGTGAGTTGTAGTCACAGCCACTTGGCTGCATCTGTGCCTGAGACATGCAGAGGGGAAAGGATTCCTTTTTCTAACAGTCATTGAGGCAAATAAGCAAGCTTTATGGGCTCAAAGCAGCAGGAGAGTTATCTTGCTGAGGGCCTCGGTGACAAAACTGTTTACACAATGCTAAGGTGACCCAATGGCATCCTGAGACCATTCAGGACACTGAATTTGGTAGCGCTTCTGAAAATTGGGAAACAAAGAGTTAAGCATTCTCTCTCAATCCATTGAATGTCAGAAATAGAGCTGTAATGTATATGTCCAGGCAGCTTTAACTTGCTTCCTTGGAGCAGGCAGTAACAGCCAACAGGAATTATCTCTGTTCATTATACCAGGTGAAGACATACTCCTTGCTGCAGCGAACAGCTGGAGCCTTCCGGGCAGGCTGTGCTTTATTATGGGGAATTCAGTACCTCTACTAGGAAGGAGTGTGAGGTCCTGCTGATAGCCATTTCTGTGATCAAAGGAAAAAATGGCATGTATTTTGATTTCAGTTCTATATCAATACCGGGACATAGAGATGTCCTTGCTGCAAGGACTGTCAGGAGCTACCCTGGCTTTTATTGGTGAGCAAGAGAGAGGGTCATGTTAGCTGGCATCATATACATATACATGAAAGGCTGTAAGAGGTGAAAGGGCTGTAGCCTATTTGACAGGTGTGATTTCTTTTTTGGTTTTGAGTGTAGGTCTGGTGGAGATGATTGCTATTCTGTAGGTTCAAGGCCAGCGTGCAAGCCTGCACAGTATGCATGAATTGCTGAATGGGAAGAAGGTTGAGTCAAGGTGATACGGACATTTAACTTTTCCCTTCCTGTTTTTCAGAAATCTGCATTTTGCTTAGCTTTTGGGGAGACTGCAGGATTCTGCAGATTAGCTTCAATTCTTGCCTTTTTGCAGGTCTCTCCTCAATGCAAAAAGAAATGTTATTTTCAGGAATTCATTATTCAGTACTTTCTGGTTCTCAGTGGTTTAATGCAGTTACTCTCAGTACTTGTTCAGAGCTCAATTAACATATGCTGAAAGGAGAGAACAACCCCCTGTCAATCCATCTCCTCTACCCCTAAACGGCAAGGATTAATGGCTTCTAGTGTCCTCCATGGGCTTCTGCTCCTGCAGAGAGGGGTCTCAAGAGCAGTGGGAAGCAGTCAGAGGTACTCAGAACCACCCAGAGGAGCCACGAATTGGTTCAGGCTGGTGGGCACTGTGTAGCGTTGGGCTGAGAGGCAATTTGGGACTAGGTGACCAAGGCTGGACCCATCAGGTGCCCTCACAAATCAGCCGGTCCTGTTCTCACTGAGGGCTCATGCGAACCAGTTCCAGGAAGAGCTGGAGTGACAATGTCTGGTCTGAGAGGGGTTGCTGCAGCCCATTGCAGTAGGATGAATATTTGGTGAATGGAGACCTGTTATTCGCTCCTAGTTTTGGAGAGTGGGATCTACAGATACTGATACTGTTCAGTACTTCATAAAAACATTTTACGCATGTCCATAAACATGAATTGCAAGACGAACAATTACGTGTACAGGAAGAGGGGCTACTGAATTTGGCTAAAAGCACATTGTGTATACATTGGCAGACACAGGCAGAAGGAGACTGTACCTTTTACCTTTCTGAATGGAAAAATCCCTTAGAAGAGGCAATTCAATTAGTGCTCCAACTTGTTTTAATAGCTACAGTATTTAAGCCATTTCAGTAGCATCCTACAGGTTTATGAGGCCATAATCTGGCTCCCAAAAGGAAGAACTGTGAGGACAAGTAAGACAGTGAAATGGGAGCGCTATTCCTGGTGTGAAAAACTTCACATGGGGCTGTGCAAATAATTGACTTCTTGGTTTGCTTGCTGAACCATGGGAAAAAAAAAAGGCAGGCCAGCAACAGTGAGAAAAGAAAACCTTGTTGATCCAATTGGATCAACACAGAGTGAGGGAACAAGGGTATATAATTTCTTAGGTGAGTGTCCTCAAATGAGGTGAAAAAAAATTCCTTCTTTTGGAGGTATTCTACACTCTAGAAAAGATTTGACTAGACCCTGAGTCAAGGGTATGACACAGTTGGTTAGGACATTCACCTCAGACGTGAGCCATCTGAGCAGCCGTATCCCTGCCAATGGGCATTCAATTAATTAAAGCACAATGGAACTTCAGTAAAACAAATTCTTCTGAGTCTTGATCCACTGGTCAGAATGAAGACACTACCAACTTCTGGGTTTTGCAAAGTTGGCACTGAAATGGTTTCTATGTTTGGAGGATGACCTCTGTGTGGGCCTTTATTTAGGGAAACTGTTTTTTTGATGAAAAAATGTTTCCAGGACATTTCATGCACATAGTAGTAAATAATAGGCAAGAAAACTGCAGATAATTAATTTTGCTCCTGAATTTAAGCATTTCCTAGATTATAGTCCTGTATTTAGAGACAACTGGAAATTGAGGTCACAAGAGGTACATTTTTCAAAAAGTCCGCAGGTGCTTTGAATGTTTTACTTCAGAGATCTCATCTGGAAATACACAGATTTGGCCATAATAAGATGCCTGCCTTGAACCTTTGAAATGAGACACCTATGAATTCCGACATCAACCTGAAGTTTCTTTTTCAGCTTGCTAATGCTCAAAGTTAAATTATCTTGAACTTTCATTTACAACTCAATCTCAACCAGGACTCCCTCCTGATATATTATGAATGTTGAAAGTGTTCTAAAAATTTTTCTGCTTCCTTTTTTCATGGTTGTCCTGGTTTCAGCTGGGATAGGGTTAATTGTCTTCCTAGTAGCTGGTACAGTGCTATGTTTTGAGTTCAGTATGAGAAGAATGTTGGTAACACTGATGTTTTCAGTTGTTGCTAAGTAATATTTAGCCTAAAGTCAAGGATTTTTCAGTTTCTCATGCCCAGCCAGCAAGAAGGCTGGAGGGGCCCAAGAAGTTGGGAGGGGACACAGCCAGGGCAGCTGACCCAAAGTGGCCGACAGGGTATTCCATGCCATGTGATGTCATGTCTAGCATATAAACTGGGGGGAGTGGGGGTGGGAGGATCACCGCTTGGGGACTAACTGGGTGTCGATCGGCAGGTGGTGAGCAATTGCACTGTGCATCATTTGTATATTCCAATCCTTTTATTATTACTGTTGTAATTTTTTTAGTGTTATCATTATCATTATCATTATTAGTTTCTTCTTTTCTGTTCTATTAAACCGTTCTTATCTCAACCCATGAGTTTTACTTCTTTTCCCGATTTTCTACCCCATCCCACTCGGTGGGGGGAGGAGTGAGTGAGCGGCTGCGTGGTGCTTAGTTGCGGTCTGGGGTTAAACCGTGACAATGGTCAAACCCTGCATCTGTTCCTGGGACTGCAGCGCAGAGTGTCCAAGCAGAAGGAACACATCCCAGACATTTTGCAAACCCTTTCTTCCAGAAGGTTTCTTGACCCATTGTGATTGGCTTAAGTGAAAAAAATCACTGAGACAAACTACAAGTAAGAACTCAGATCTAAATCCTGCTTTTCATGGTTCTTGAACCACTAAGTTGAATAATTGTTTTCCTGGTAATTTTATGGTTTATGGAAGACATGGTAGTCATCCACAATTTTTACAGATGTTCAGATTATCCTGCCTTTAATAAGGGGACTCTTTCACATACAGTTAGAAGGATTGTTTATTCTGTTTAAAACAGGGTACAAAAGTTTACAGTTGATAGCTAATTGAAAGATGTGCACCATGAATTGCTCATGAAAAGGAAAAACCTGCATAATGTTCTTTTCTGGGGATGGCTCCTCTCTCTGTCTGTCATTCACATGCCATGTTCATGTAAAGCTCTAAAGCAGTCACAATGGAAATAAGTAATTATCCAAGCCAGTGGTGCACAGAGGGATTCACAGCTATTGTTTACAGTCCTCTCTGGGAAACTGAGTTCCTCTTCTTCATACTGGTTTTCTCTATTTCTTTCCTTTTCCTCTCCCTCTACTCCACATAGCAATATAGACACTCTGTGCAAAGGGATGATCTTTTCCAAGGAAGTATTTCTGGAACCCAGACATTAAAAGAATGGAAAAAGGTCCCAAGAAAATTCCGTTGTTGTATGTTTGATTTTTCAGTGCAGTAGAGATCCAGAACATAAGTAGTTTCAAAGCCTCTGGCTGTGTCATCTCAGACTTTGATTTCCTCAGTTCTACCAGATTTAGTAATCTTAGATTTGGTCTGCACTGGAATGGAAAATTTTGAATTTTGTGATCAGGGACATCAGGGAGGGAGTCTTCTTAAACCAATAAACACCTACCCACTGACCCACCCACCCACAAAGTAGTTGATTTTAATCTGCGTAACTGCAATTTTGGGATTATGCACTGGTCAATTCCTATTGATGAACTAATTTTCTGCTATTATGAGGCTATGTATATTGATCTTGAAATAACCAACAAATCTAAGAGTATTTATTTGGGACCCAAGAATGTGAGAAGTCTGCTTTGCAGATAACAACAAGTAATTTATCCTACTAAGTATCTTCTTAAAGATAATCTATAATGTCACTGGGATGAAGAATTACACCGTTTTGTAAGGATCCTTCTGAACTGGTATGATTCACTGGAGATGCTTTTTTGGGTGGTATGTCACAGCACTCTGCAAGTCTTAGGATGGAGCTTACAAAAGGTTTGTTCCCAGCCTACACTTGACATACACCGCACCACTTTATCAAATTCAGTATTGCTTTTTTTTTTTCCTGGAGTAAGAGTTAGTTAACAAAAGAGAGTTGACTGAATTAGCATGGTGTGTGAGGAGAAATGAGCGTTGATCTTTGATCTCACTGTGTTTGCTCTACATAAATGAGAAATCTTGTGTATTAAGATAGTGCCTGCTGACAATCACATCATGGAAAGATGTACCCATAGGTTAATTTTCACATACCTCCTTCGTAGTAGGGGTTACTAGCAGCTTTAAGGAGAAAGGCAGAAGAGGAAGTGACAGTGCTTTCACAGAGCTGGCTGCAAAATAGATTGCAGGCAGGCAAGTGGGGAATTTTAAAGAGATTGAATGGTACTGTGGAATAAGATATGATATAAAAACCTTAACTTGTGTCAGAATTTTTTCACAATAGTTACTGTAAAGACAGTTTCTCTTTGGGCAAAACTCACAACCTCGGAAGCATTTGTAACAGTATCAAGAACATTTTTTCTTAAGCAGTACTGTCTTGCAGCATACATTCATCAGATCTTGTAAGATAACCAGGTTCAGGCAGTCAGTATTTGACTGAGGAGACCCAGAAAGAACATTTATGGCTGAATGGATATTAGAAATCTGTAGGTGGCATTTTCCTTCTGACACAGAACCAGCTGTGGTAGAAAAGATGTTGTACCTCAGCAAGGTCTACAAGGGTGGGGTTTACAGATACTGTGCTTGATTTGTGGGGGGCTGCTTGTACCATGCAAAAATTTCACTTCAGGTAATACAGTTGAGTCTATTCAGCTTTCCTTGGTGTTTTCAGTGCTCTTCTTTGCTTCCTTTTCTAGGAGGCTTTCCAGCTTTCCTTTGTGTTCCCAAGGGCATCCTCCATTAGTGGCTTTGTCGTGGCAAACAAAAAAATGTTAGCTTGCACATCATTATCTATTGTATTAAGTTTGCGAACAAGGTCTAGGCACTGTATAGACACTGGTGGTGCGAACCTAGGTTTGAAAGAACTGATTCAATTTAAACAGTGAGTTAAAGAAGAATCTCCAACTAATAAGGAAGGTGACAAAAGTCTTTCATTGTTCTGATATTGTTCATTAAAGGGTGTTGCTCTCCTGTGGTTACAGGTAGACACACATTATACACACTGGTATATACATGCATCCACAAATGCAAACACCAGCTGATTATCATATAGGAAGCTTCAGGAACCTGTTTGATTCACGTAGAATCTGTTTACACTCTTTGATTCATAAAGAATTAGATGAGCTATCTCCTGAGAACGAATAACAAAATTCATGTTTCAGGGACCAGTGCTCCATGGAGCAAAGAAATGATTTTGAAAGAGGCTGAATGAAGAGTAGGTGACTGGAAAATGGAAATCCAGGTGGCAAAAACTATTGGTGTGTGGAGGCTAGATTCTTCTACCTCCAGCTAAAGTTTTGATGTTCAGCCTTTGTGAAAACTAGATTGCTCGCTCATGAGAAGGAATTTTGTCTCCCATTCCCCTCTCAGTGACACTTGAGATCAGCACTCCCATCTAATTAGCTAATTGCTTTTTTCATAATAATAAAACATGCATTGGCTAAAGACAGGCTTTACTGCCAAAGAAAGGCAGGCAGAATGAGCTTGTTATTAAAACTTCATATGAAAGCATTATAAAGAAGGTGTATAGCTTTATAATTTATTTATATGCTTATTCCCAAGCTAAAATATTGAAACAAACCTTTGAAAATCTTTATGTTCTCATGGCAAGTGTTTTTCTCCTTTTCTATTCTCTCACATTGTTATTCTCAAACTCAGACAGTGCTTCATTCCCTTGCCAAACAAAAAGTTTGAGCATTCCTTGTAACAAAACAACACCACTCAGTAGGACTTTCACTTCAAATACTGTAACTTCTGCCAAGACTCATTCTGTTCCACTTTGCTGAACATAACCATCACCCTGCGGTTGGAAACCATGTCCTAAGGCAGGGAGCTGGCTTTGATGTCTCCAAGCTGCTCTGGCCCAGCCATCGTTGGGAAGACAATCCCCTACGTAATTAGGCTGTACCTTAACCTGGATGACCTAGAAATCAGGATTGATGGAAGCATATCTACTCCCATCTCTCCATGCCCAAATGGGTGATGTCTACTGGAGTTCCAGTGAAACAAATTTAGTCCTCAGTACAGGGAGGATCATGTCACTGGCTGCAAATTATTTACACTGGAAATTCCTGTCCTTTTGAGGCAGTGTCTTCTGTTTCACTGAGCAAACAGTAGAATTCATGGTGGTTCAGAAACCCAAAACATCATCTATGCCTCTCTTGAAGTCATGGGGACTAACTGCAAGGTAAGACATTTGTCAGTCTTTGAGTGTCTGAATCTGGCACTTTGACGTAAATGATACTCCTGTGGTTAAGGAAACATTCAGAATACATCCCTGAAGTAACAAGGCAACTTCCAAGCTCAGCTTTGACAGAATATATCATACCATTCAGCCTTCATACTCATATTAGCTAGCATCCCCTTTAGATCTGCAAATTGCTTATATGGCCTTCATCACTTTAGGATTTCAGTACTATAATATGCATAATTTTAATGACTAACTTCTTGGCTAGAGAATTCATGGAAATTCCAGATAGAGTGAGATTAATAGTTCTTACAGGCTAAATGGCTCAAGTGACTCTAAACAGGATATAGAGCTGGCTGCTAATTCAAATTCAGCCTGGGTGAGTGGTTTCCAGAGTTCTTCCTTTGACAAGTAAGGAAGAGGATTAGCTCCTGTGAAAGAGACAGGGATGAAAAGTCAAAAAGTTACTGAGAGTTGGCAGGAAGGAGCTGTGCTTTAGCAAAAGTAGCTGCAGGGAGTTTCAGAAGAAACTCGGAATTGTGGTGCATATGACAGAATCACTGGTGACCTTTAGGGCTGGAGTAGTGAGGTGTTGTATAAGCCTCCCCTGAGATGGACCAACTGGTCTGAGCATGGGGGAGATGGAATGGATGTAGCGAGGGGCTCTGCAGATCAATTTGAGGTGTACCAACAGAGCAGTGTGTGTGGAGTTAATATAAAACCTTCCCAACCTGCTGCTGGCTTACAGCCAGCAATATTAAATCCTTGACTTTCTGCTCACAGTATACACTCAGGATAAAATTTATGAACACATTGCTGAGAAAAGAGTCCCTGATCTCCACACAAGCTGTACATTTCTTTTGGCATCTCGGTTTCTTTCAGTGCTTAATCCCTCCTCACCTCCCCCTACTGTTTGTCTGCAGAGGCTTGTCAGCAGCTGAAAGAATATGGTTTCTAATAGTTTAAATTAAGTAGAGCATTTACATTTTGGTGTGGGTTTTTTTTTAGTGAGATGTCATCATCTCTTGGATTTTAGATTATAAAGTGCAAGGTTTTTTTTGCATGAATTGAGGAAGGATGAAATGTTTGTTGACAAAACTGTACTGTGAAATTGGGGATTGTAAGAGTTTATTTAACATTTATACTCACTTATTTTTCATGGCTGTTTGTATATTCAGTTCCAGATATATATATCTAGCCTTCATGCTTGTCATCATGCAAATTGTGACACTGTCAATTTAAAAAGACCAGAAAATATATCTATCTTTTATGAAAATTTTAAATTGTGAAATTCTGCAGATCCCAGTAAGTGCACACCCACACAATGAAGTAATTTCTTTCATCCAGACTTGAAAAATACCTCAGAGAGAGTTTTATGAACTTCAGTGCTGCCTTCAGGTTTGCAAGGAACTTAAAAACAGTATGTAGAAGCAAGCAGCCCTATCATCTAAAAAAATCACTGAGCTCCAAGTGAGGCAGTGCTGGATGAGGGCTTAGCTGCAGTGACTCAATGCTGGGACACCTCTCGGCTTCCCTTGGGCGCTCGGGAGCTGCGGATGGAGACTGCCACTCAGCTGGCTGTGGGAATTGTTCACACACAAATAGAGTGTTTTTCTTCCAAAACAGCTGTGAGGGAAGCCCGATGCATAATATATTTTATGGCAAATGCACAGAGGGACGGAAGAAAGATAGGCAAAACACTGTGGATGTGTATAGGGGGGACTCGCCAAAGTTGCAAGGTGGAAAATTAGCATTACAGCTGGCTACTCCCAACTTTGATGACGTGCAGAGGGAATGGAGTTGGCTCCAGAAGTATTTTATTTTTCTAATTTCACACTGACAATAACAGGAACTTGAGCTTGCTGATAACCATAGCTTCCTAATGAAAATCTGCATACAGAAATGAAAAAAAGAGACAACATTCTTCTGAACTTGTTAAATGTTTTCCCAACCAACCAGCAGACCTTTGAGTTATCTTGGTGTCGCAGAGATGTCATGAAGATTCTTGACAGGTATCAGGTCCTTTTTCCATAGATGAGAAGGTAGGACTGGAACATAAAATACTTCTTTTGAAATATCCACCCAGCTCTCGTTGAGCCAGGCTGCGTATGGAAGGCTTGCTCTGCTTCCATTCTATAAGTAATAGTCTTTATCTTCACCCAGGACTGTCAGCCCTTATTCTCCATGAATGTTATATGAATTTTAAAAAGAATTTTTAAAGTATTTATTTATTATTTATTTACACACTTGTACATTTTCCATCCTGTGAGAATGATCTTCAAATACCAGATGAAAACATGAGAGCATGTTGGAGCATGTTGGAGCTGAAGTTGTGAATATGCTTCAGAGAGATGACAAAGTTTCTCACTTATATAGTTCCTTTCATGACATAAAATGATTAATTATTTATATGGTTGATATTGATTTATACAAAATGATGGGCTTTGAGCTTATTGTGACCGTGCAAGAATGAGGTATTTCAGTCATAATAAAAAGTTTCAGGAAAATTTTAGCTCAGTGCTGAGTAACAGTCTAAAAAGCAATCTAGTTGTTAGGGCCAAGTAAGAAAGATACAGTGAATGAAATACAGAGCATCATTATGGCACTATAGAAATCCATGCTGCAGTTGCATGGTGTGCAGCCCTGTTCCCCTCATCTCGAAAAGGATAGAAGAGAATTGGAGAAGATTCAGAAAAAGGTTGGGAATTGTTTTCACGTGAGGAATGATTGTGAGTCCTGGGACTCTTCAAGCCTGGAAAAGGTATGACTTGAGACAGAACATGGCAGAGGTCTATAAACCCACAAGTGTCACAGAGGTGGTGAACACAGGCCAGTTGTTCTCTGTGTCTTCCAAGAGATGATCTAAGGGTTGTCTAAAGGACCTACCGGCTGTCAGGCTCCAGACTCTCCAGTGGAAGTGATTCTTCATGTGATATAGATGTAAACTCTGGAACTCCTTCCTTAGGGTGCTGCAGATAGTAAAACTTTACGCAGAGGTGAGAAACAATCTTCCTTATTACTTCTACCTTTATCCCCTCTGTGACTTTGGACATTATATAAAAGACTGGGCAGTGAGCTGATAGCTCCCAGTTAGCCTGCTGGAGTGATTCCTCTGGAGCAGCAGGGACTCACTAGTAAAAAAACAACCTAAAAACTCCAAAGTCTGTCAGGCAACACTTCCCTTTAAAATGGACTGAAAGCAACCAAAGCAAATTTACTAACCAATGCAACCCACATTGGTGCTAAGTTCAAGAATGCTTCTCAGACAACTGATCTTGCATTTGTCAGTCACTGGAGGACAGGAATGGGACAAATTCTTCGTAGTCATTGTTTCAGACACCACTCTTTAGGCAATGAGAGCTTTACTGCTGAGACTACTGACACTAGATCAGGTCCCTGGGAAAAAAAAGAAACAACAAACATTTTATTTTCTGAATGATTACAGTTGTGGAAAGAATCCCTGCTGCTGTCTTGAGTAAGCTGGGGCTGACTAATGTCTGCAGCCACAAGGAAGGAACGTTTTGTAATCTATAGTCTCTCTCAGAAGATACAATTCCATCCACCATACTAAATCACAGGAAACATTACCTCTTGTTGAAGGTCCGAGATTAAGGCAATGACAATTTCCCTTTCTTAACCCTGTTTCTTGTTCTTTGTTCATCTGTCTTTAAACAAACAAGCAAGCAAAACCAAATAAAAATGAAGCAAAATAAAATACCTTTCCAGAATGATCTTCTCCAGAACAATACTGAAATTCCCAAGTGCCTTTTTCTAGGATATCAAATGCAGTGAAACTACACAGAGAAACTTTATGCAAGAAATGTGTGTTAAATTAAGATGTAATGGTTGTTGCTATTAGCCTGTTCTAAGGCAAGACTGAAGAGACTGAAATTTTACTGTTCAAAAATTTAGCAATTGTGTAAGGGCATCTTTAGTTGCACAAAGCAGCAGAGTGCTGACCACAGCTGATTCCATGCAGCAAGGGGCCCTGCCCTGTCCTTGCTCTTGTCGCCTCAGCCTCCTTCAGTTGAGGGTTTCCCCCATGAATTCCTGCCATCTTTCTTCAGGCATGAAGGGCTATTTATCGCTTAGCTTTTTGCGGTGCACTTACAATCCGGAGTGAATTAAACTTTCCACAGCAAATAAAATTAAGTTGTTTCTCTCTGAAGAGCAAAAGCAATGCATTTCTTTGAGTAATCATTTTTGTCACCATGAAGTCTGCTTTCTGACTGTTTTTTTTTTTAATTGTGCATAACAAACTGCTATGCTGATCTGCAGTAGTGCTTGCCCTTGACCACGCTGTACCCCCTTTCCTTAAATTTTCCCAGCTCCTGTGATTACTGGTGCAAGCCTTCTTGTCACAAGAACAAGAGAAAAACTAGTCCAGATTTATGCCAGCATTTTCACCATAGCATTTCCTAATCCAGATATGTCTCACTTACCTGAAGCCTATTCATTTTTCGTGTGATCTTAGTAATGGTAGAGCAGTACCAATGACAGTAATGGTGTAACAGGTTAAGGCAACTTACCTATACAGACACCTTCTCAGAGTACACTGCTGTTCTGCTCCCCTTTAACAGACCTACATCCTAACTCTGAAACAGGTCACACCTTGATATATACAGTGGATTTTTTCCAAAGGGACCTAATAAAATCCCATTTATTCCTGAAGGCCTCTGTAGTTCTCAGGTTATGAACATTTTTGTGTCACTGTTGGACCTGGAGGTCTTACTGAAGCTGAGGTCACATTTTGCTGGGTGTTATACAGACCCTTGGAAAAAAAAAAATACAGACCTATATGTGTAGGTTTGTGGTTTACAGTTGTAAAGAAGACTATAATTAGAGAGAGACTGTCTTTGTTAGAATCTACTGATAGAAAAATGCACAAGTTTGCAATACTCAAACCCCCCTGGTTGTTAGAAGAAAAGCAACAAACTTCAAACTGAGTGCAAGCTGGGATCAGTGACTCTAAAGTAATTCAATTATGCTAATCAGTTTGAGAGTTGGAGTGAAAAGGTGACTGGTATCCACGGAAGGGAAGATGTTAGCAAAGAGAGAGGTGAGAATGTTGTTAGCCCTGTGGGGGAGAAAGAGAGAGAAAGATAATTATCACCTAAGGAGATGGATTATGGGGAAAATTGCAATGTGTACTACACAGCCATATATTTAAAACCAATAGCTACACAAAATATTTATAGGCAAACCAGGTGAAGGGAAGCAAAGGTGCAAAGATGGGACGTGACTCACTCTTCTTCTGTATCTTCCTCTGCTATAACTTTCTGTAACAAATTGCCTCTCTCACAGCTCCTGATGCACATCAATTCTTTAACAGAGAAAGCGTGGCCTAATGAGGTGAGGTAGCTTAACTCTGGCTGCCCCGTGAATAAATCAAGAATAGAGTTAGGAGCTGTGAGCTTTCTCACCCTAGTGAATCTCCCTGACATAACTCCTCGCTCTTGCTGGGGGCTGAATTTGGATCTCAGCTGAAGTTTGTTTTCTTCTTCCCTGTTGTTATGTGTGTCTGAAAATGTTGTTTTATTAGGCAGCTTTGCTTCTAAGAGAGAATAAAAAGTTGAAATAAAGGTTGAAGAATAAAATTCACCTCTGAGTCTTGGAGCAGCATGGAAATGAAAGCTGTCATGAAGAATGCCTGTCTTTCAAATTACTCATCCATCACTCATCTTGGACAATAAGCAAACAGCTGGGTCTGGTGTAGCAGGTTCACTCTCTGGAGGAAAATGGTTTACGCAGGGTGGGAGTTTATATTTCCCATTTATTGTCTGACTGAATGTGTAATAAAAGACAGTCCAAGTCAGACTCAGGTCATTAGCATCTGTTAATATGGGAGGATTTCACAATTTGACATATCCTGGCCAGAAGATGGGATGGAAAATCAGAGCTGCTGTGGGAGCATAAGTAAAAAAGATAAATTAAAAATGACATCTACCCTAACCTTCATTACATTATTAAAGCTCTTTCCATCTGATCTCAAATGCCATGTGGATGGGTCAATTTGCAGATTGCCGTGGACATCCTAATGTTCATGTAGGCACTTCAAGACAAGCTGTCATAAATAGTTAAGTTGCCCTGGGAGCAGCGCCAAAATGCATTTCAGTGATGGCTGCAGAGATGCCTGCTAAAAAGCAAACAGCACATTAGCAGCCCTCAGAGTTATTGTGCAAACGGAGTGTGAAATTCTGGTCCATTGCTCTGCACTATAACTTTTTGTCTCTCTGATAATAATTAAGAGAAGCTTTGCTTGATTTGATGGTGGGTGGAAAGAAGGGTGTGAAAAATGAAAAAAACCTCCTTTGGATGTTTCACTTGACCTTCAGGAAACTCTGAGGGAGGGTCGTGTGATCTAGACACAGAGGAATTAACTGGCTTTGTTTGTTCTAAAACCTGGCGCTGAATTTAGAAGCCCAGGGATGCATGATGTGGAATTACCATAAAACAAAATGTCCCAAGCAGTTATTAAATATTTAAAAGGCAATCTGAACCTAACTGTTGGCTGAAATGAATGAAGGGGGGAAGATCCTACTATAGCCCATGGGAAGAAATGCTACGCTTAAAACCCACAAAATTGGAACTGATCTGTGGTTCTGTGTTAATTTACTGGAAATTATTCTTTTCGCGTTTTCATTATTATTATTAATGATAACACTTCATACTTTCACAGCATCTTACATATGAAAGTGTTTCAAATAATTAAGCCTCCTAGTCATAGAATGATTACCGCTGGTGGAGCACAAAGTGCAATGGCTTAAAAGGTGGGTAAGTATCATCCCACTTTACCACTGAGATGGAGAGGGATCTAATGATTTGTCTAGGCTTGCATCAGTGGCAGGTGCAGGGTCAGAACATAATTTTTCTGACCTAACTGTGCTGCCTGTCCAGAGCATTCATTTCATGTGTCTTCTGCTACCAACTGATAGGCACAGAAGTAAAGGCCTGAGCAATTGACCCAAAGATTACTGAAATCAGTGGCAAAGCTTTGAAGGAGCTTTAGAGCAGCCTTGAAATTTGCTCTTTAACTGCATGTGCATTTTATTTTCTGCTTGCCAAACACAAGGTCCCTTGATGTTTTAGACAGTGAACCCCTCCAAAATTGTAAACTACCTTGGAAAACATAAACGTCAGTGGCAGAGCCAAACCAAAGAAAACAGGGGTCTAGTCTTCTGCTTAACCATTAGGCTAAACTCTGGTAATTGCTTTTAGTTTCACACACTGGATAAAAGATATTACAGTGATCAAACACATATGTTGGGCCAAGCCAGAGTTCTTCCAAAGAACAGATTCAGGCAATTTGTGGATTTGTCACTACCCCAGTTTTTACAGAAAACAGGATGAATGCCTTTGATTTGCAGTGAAAAGCTTTCATCAGTCACCATTTGTTACTGAAAAAGAAATAGAAAACAAGGCTCAATCAGTAACTGAAAACAAGCAGGGAAAAGTTTGCTTGTGGATCCTATGTCATCCTATATGGTTTTTCAATAGTTGCCGCAGGTTTTGCTAGATTTAGAGCCTAGATTATCTGCCTCTGGGGAGAGAAGATAAGGCTTTTTTCTGCCAGTTAAACCGCTGTGCTAAGCATCATATGAGGAATCCATGATAGGTTTAGTGAGACATTGAGAGTATGCTATGATTAATTAACTAGATCAGTCTAATACCCAAATTAAAGACATTATCCAGGGATCACAGAAAGCAAGAATACTACCCCAAAACAAGAGTCACATACTACCTAAATTCACAGAAACAAAGTAAGAGAAAGAAGAGATGGATTTTATTTTCATTGCTGAAGTTGGAGCAATACATTTCCAGCTTAAAATTGGAGCTTCTAGTGTACTGGAGAGCACCATAGCTGTAAATAATAAAAATACCAGTTTTCCTACTGTCTGCCAAGCATAAGTAAAATGAAAAAAAAAAAAGAAACGAGATTACTGAGTGTGATATATTTTGTTTCACTCACTTTGGGGATGAACTTAGAGGATGCCCATGGTCTGTTTCTCTGCCTCAGCTGACAGCTAGGAATAGGCTGATGGATACTTGTTTTCCATCATAAGACAGTACGTGGAGAAGCCGGTCTGAAACATGGGTGGCTTTCATTGCACACTTACATGCATGTGGGACATACCAGCACATATAATTTGGAGAGGGACTGCTTGTCTATGATGACTGACCCTTTGGGTCTAAGAGTCAGACATAATGAAACAGTCCTAGGCTTGCTGAGCTGCAAGGGCTGTGCTCCTCTTTTTGTTTCAGAGAGACTCTCCTCTGTTCAAGTTAAACTGATTCTGTTGTATAAATAAAGGCGATAGACTGCAGAAGCACTAGCATTCTACCAGAGTCAAATCCATGTATACATGCACAGAAAGTTGGAGTAAACGTATTTTCTCTGAAATTCATAGCACCTCAGTTATTCCCAGTATGGATTTTTTCTTATACTGAGTACATAAAGAACACCAGCCAAGACCAAAGGGCATTTGGAGCAGGGAGTAGCTTCAGGCAAACACTGCAGAGTTAAGAATTTGTTTGACAAATTTAGCCTCCTTCTGTATTTACAGATTATTCATGAACAGCCTTTGATTTGTTCGAATTTGCAGTGCTGGTCAAACAGAATTTGCCAAATCCTAGGTTCTCTCAGCAGTGTCCTTGACCTGATTTGGGGAATATATTTGTGCTTGAAAATATCCAGCTAATATTACAAGTGAATATAGTTTAAAGGAGCATAATGAAATAAGCTGGGTTTCCGATGAATTTTCAATTTTGAACCTGACTAGCCGTCAAATACTTTTGCTGCTGTTCACCTGACAGGATGAACAAGGTGCTTGAAGGGTCACAGCAGGCCAAGTACTTACCTGAAATAAGTGTTGTGACTTCGCTACCTAGATTACCTCCAAAGCTTTATGAATATGAAAAGAAATGAACACAGCTGAATCCAACTAGAATTCTAATTGTTTTGAATACCATTTCAGCTCTGAACTGACTTTCTGCTTTGCTATGCCTTGAAACAAATTCAGTGCTTTATTTGAACACAGTTTAGTCTCTTGGTTACTCAGGACTGTCAGTCACAGATGTTGGCTGTTTTTTTCCACAACCTCACAAAGTGTTTTCAAGCCAGTTGCATAAATGCGATATAAACGTGTTCCTGTGTATACCCATGATCCTGTCTTTCTATAAATGTTTTTGTGAGCATAAAAAAGCTATACAAGTAGCTCATAAATCCTATACAAGTAGTCCAGAGATGCTGTGAAAGACAATTCATAGATGTTATTCAAACAATGTGTCCCAACACTTTTTAAGTGTCTGCCTCGTTCTCTCTCTTCAGTGTATTCACTTCATACATGCACTGCAAATCAGAAAAGAGATTTGAACTTAATATATAAACCTTTATAACAATTAATACTTGTGTTTTGTGATTAGTATAAAAAATAACTAAGTTCCATTTAACTTTGACCAACTGGTGTGCAGAGGCCCTGGGGATGATATAGCTGCTACAGAGCACATTCAAACCCCAGCAAGGTCAAATCTTTCAACTCTGAGGTTCTGTTCCTAAAATGAACACTGTATTTTTATCCTACATGTTGTGTGCAGCATCAGCAGGGTAAGTTCTGGACAAGTGTGTGGAGAGTAGGTTTCTGGCAGGTGTATATGACATTTAAAGAGGTATTTTCTATATTAGAAATTTACTGCATGGCTCTCCAGGAAAACTGTTCTAATAAAATTTATTTTACTCCTGAACTTTGTCTATTTTAAAGAATGAATGATATTTACTAAAATAATTTCACAAGGTCCCTTTAAAGCAATGTTGTTTTTCATTCCCATCTCCCCAATCGAATACAATGTGAGAAAAGCTGCTGGAGGCTCAGGATTTCATAAACACTCTGGATGTAAGTAGGAAATGTGAAGACATGTATCACTGGGTATTTGTACTATTTGTATTAGATGATTTTACATGCATTTCATTATTAGTACTTTTGTCAGCACTGTTTAATTAGAAAGTAAATCAGATATGAATTGCAAATGGTGTCTTCCAATACATCCCAGCAATATTTACTTAGGAGCTAATAATTTTCAGCAGAAGCCTGAGAAATGTTTTCATTCCAGGTGTTCAGTATAATAATAGCCAATTTTTGTTTCTACTTGATGTTTATAAATGCATTAGCACAGTTGTTTTGGTGGCTTTCTGTAGCTTTTTTTTTTTTTACTATTCCACGTGAAAATGTGCAGGAAAGTCCCTGATGGAGGGAAATCTCAGATAATAAACAAAGGCTGGAATTGCCTTGTGGTATAAACTAGATGAGTTATCTACTTTACAGTTGGATAAACAATGGCCAAAGGTTTCCATTTTAAACACCATTATACATCATAAAATGACTATTATATATTCCGCAACAGTTGCTAGGTTGATGAATATTATTGTGGTCTGGAAATCTCAAGATAATTCAAGGAAAAAGCTGTGGACAGTGACATATCTCCTAAGCATACTCTTTTTAACATACAGATAACCTGAATCACTAAGAGCATTTATGGGTGGATTGCTACAAGGTGAGGACAAAACAGGAAGAATAGAACAGGGTCTTTTTTTCTTTGTTTTGGGACACAAACAGACATGTTGAGGAAAATGTTAGATGTGCAAGTTCTTGTCTTTTTTAAGAGCTGAAGGTGTTATGAATAACCCAGGTAGGAGCACAGATCTTTCCATAGTCTTGAGTTTTATCTCCAGGCATGGTTCATTGAATACAAATCATTCCAGCATTCAATTTGTTTTCCTAGAAGTGCTAGCAACTCAAAGAATCTGTAAAGAAGAAAAAAATTGAAAATAAAACAAAAGTCAAAGTGATTCTGACATTAAAAGAAACATCAAACTGGGCTTCTCCAGTGTCACTAACCACTGTGCTTCTGACATGATAGCTCAAAATTGGAATTTCCATCTTGCGTTTTCCTGTTAAACTGGGAGGGCTGCTGGTCTCTTTGTGATTTGTTCTTTTACCTCCCCCAGATTTGTGCCTGACATGTTCTCTCCTCCTCTTGAATGAAAGATTTGGTCCGAGAGGAGAGTCAGGCATGGCTCGTGCGCCTCGTGCTCACGTTACCTGCTGTCGCCGTGAGGTGACCCACCGCGGCAGGGTGGGCTCACCTGTAGCACGCCTGAGATGGGACAAGTCTCTTCTGACCCCTCAGGGCACAGCATTGGCCTTGGCTGTCCCATGAACAGTACATGAAGGTCGGGGCACAAAACCTCTCCTGTTGTTTTGGGACTGTATAACCTCTCTTCTGTTTCATTTCAGCTCTTCCTCTCTGTGCGAGGAAGAGAGGAAGGTGCTTGACACAACTGTAATGGAGGCAGGAGGCTGAGGGCCTACCTCTGGTGGCTTTTGTACCGGCAGAGGAAGGCAGGTGATGGCACGCAAACACGTCCCCTGTCCGCTTCCCGCCTCTAGAATATTTCAGGCTCCTTTCCACAGCTTCTCCAACAGCACATTCAGGAGACAGGTTCAGAGTCCTTCTTGCAAGAGCTTTAAGTATCAATTTGTTTCTGATGTGAGATTCTGTGTTTACTCCCCGTGTGGTTTTCCATAAGATATATAGCTGGCTGATGTCAAGAACTATTACAATCACACACTCTCACAATGGCATAATGAGATTTTCTTCCTTTATCTGCAGTGTTCCTCCTCAACATTTTCCATAAACACGCTGTTTAAGATGAATTCAGTCCTCTGATTGCAATGTAATTTACATTTATATGATGTTAGAGTTCTGAAATAACAGATTCTAGCTTTGTTTAAAACTTTGTGACTTAGAAAATCTCATAAGTGTGGATTAAAAAAACTGAAGCACCCTCTTGTTTAACTAAGTAGGATTCTTTCCTATGCAGGTCAGTCCTTGGGTATTGTAAAAATTCTTATCTGAGTCTAATATTCAGGTCACTTTTTAATACACAACTTGCCTGCAATCTTAAAATATACAAAAATTTGTGTAAATAGTTAAGGACATTTGCTGCCTGTGAATCTTGTAGAATATAAACAACTACAAGCACCTATCTTCTAAGAAGCAAGCAATATATTGGACTTTGTTATTTTCATTTTCTTTTCCCAAGTTCATCCATCACGCTCCTGTCAGTGACATCCATCTACTTTCCAGTCCATCAAAGAGACTTGTAATAGCATTTGATTTTGACTGGCTTTGAATAACAACTCTCAGAACAAGATGGAAAGTTGGTAACTCTGATTTTGATTTGTAAATCTGATTCAAAACAGGTGTTTCCTACCATGAAAAAGCTGGTTTCAGTCTTTTCTGTCCTTACCCAGTCATTCTTGCCCTGTGGCAGCAAAGTGTTGCTTTTCCTCCCCTCGTTATAACAGTAAACTGTTATTTTGGGGTGCTCCGTAAACCTGATCACTAAAATGTTCTGAGTTTAAAAAAAAGTTAGCCAGCAAAGGATTGTTTTAAACACCTGAATCATTTTGCCACCAGTGCTAGCATATCATGGAGCTATGTTCTTAATATCCCGATTTGTAAACCAAGGGAATGGGTTATGTCACCAATGACCCGAGACACTGAATTTGCCTGTACAATGGTTACATGTGATACCCAAATGGAAGATGGATAGATATGCATAGACACATAGTTTTTTAATGTCTGTTTTCAATGGACACCAATGTTCTAAAACAATAATCTATTTAATAAATAGTAACTTGATGATACTAATTAGGCTGTCAGGAGAAAAACAGTTTTCAGGACCAGATAATCATGGTTGGTGCTAAGTGAGTGTACCTCAAGTCTCATTTGAGGGTGGGAGAAATGGATAAAAGTTTAGGAGACACCTGCTAGCTTGGAAAGCAGGGGACTCCAGGAGCTCACAACACGTAAAGCCTGCGCTTAGCTGGTAACTGGCAGTAGTGCTGAGGTTGGCAATATCTGAGCAGAGGCTGCCTTCAGGCTTAGAAGAAGGCATAAACTGATTATTAAATGCCAGGATACAAATTATGCCTGGGTGCCACAGAACCAAGGGACTCAGTCTGGCAACAGAATTTAAGACTTGGTGTTACATGGTATTGGCTTAAGATTAACCCTGATAGCCTACAGGATGAAAGAGGAATTAATTTCTGTCCTCATAACAATTTCAGTGTCTTTCCAAAGACTGACAGACTGGCAAAGTAGCTTTGGAGTGGTGGACATTTGCCTCCTGATACAATGGGCCAAACCCCACCAGTTCCTGCTGCAAAGCAACAATTAGGCAACCATCAGATAGTAAAATCCTCCCTTTGATATGATTTGATATCTATGATCCTCTATAGATGATTTGATCACAGAGGTGGGGAAGGCTCCTTGTCCTATTTCAAGTGAAGTTGCCTTATAAAGGTGTGAAAGGAAAGCTCAGACTGTAATCAGGTAACAAACCATATCTTCCACACAGTAGTTCAGCCTAACAACTCTCAACACAACATTAGTTGGAATGTCTCAAGACTTACTTACACAATAAATCTTAATTTCTGGGAGTCTGGTGCTGCTTGACATGGCCTGTATAACTAGAATATTTTCTGGTTTGCATTTCCTTTTAGTTTGTCTTTTATTTTCCTTTTTTTTTTTACACAGATTCGAGTTATCCTTTGTGTGGCAACAAAGCTGTTTGAAAAAGTGCTTTAATATTTGAAAAACTGCGTGTCAAGTAATGGAGGCAGGAGTGCTACATTGAAGGAAGACTGTGTTCAAAGGAACTTGACTTTTACAACTGACTGGGAAACCACAGATTATTCTTGCAAGATTTGCTCTCTAGGATCACAGGCAATTTAGCAGCATAGCTACATTTAGCAGAAGCTATAAAGATCTTTCCTTTTAAGCCTTTGACACTGCTGCCCTGTATACATTTTTATGCATACAAAACATACACTTTCAAGTCCAACCAGTGAGTTATAAAAGCTATTTTTTCCATGTGCTTATTATCCATCTGTCAGGAAAAAATACATATTTTGTAGGTGAACTGAAAGGCTCGTTTTAAAACTGAGAAGCACTAGACTGTTTAAGATCAGTTGTAATAAGTTAGCAGTATCTCGGTGCTGACATTTTAAAAGGACCTATGAACAGAACAGAGCTACAAGGTTGAAACGATTCCCCAGCTTAACCCTTGAAGTCCTGACTTCAGGCAGAGCTAAGATAGCTCAGAAAAATGACCTGTAAATGCTGTGCTCAACTGTGTTATTTTTAAGGGCATAGAGAAGCGTGTGCATGTTCCCTAGCTTGTTTGTGCTTTTGTTTGGAAATAACGTATGGGTAAGGCAAGTATCTCCTGAGCTATCACAGAAATATATTCATGCACATTTAGCATGGTGTTTGCATAGCCCTCCTCTCTGGGCTTTAGAGTTGAAAGAGAAGGAGGAAAGTCTGGAAGAGAAGCAGGAAAGACAGGAGCAACAGGCACTTTGTGCGTACCCTGCCTCGCTCAGGAGGTGCGAGGTGGCGGATGAAAATGCAGCCCGATGCCGCGGGCTGCAGCGTGGGACGTGGGCACGCAGAGAGACCCCAAATGGCTGGAGGACCCGCGGCCGCCCCGGGTTGGGAGAGAAGTGCAGGAAGGCAGCAGCGTGGAGGAGCAGAACCTGTAAGGCTGTGTCCGATGTCACTACCTGAAAAATCAAACCTGTTTCTTATCAATAGGCAGCTGTGGACCTTCTTCAAAAGAGAGGAAGGTGGTTGGTGCTAGGAGGGTCTGAGAACCGGAGATGTACACTCGTGAGAGGTGAGATGTTGCACAGAGGATCCCGCACTCCGCACCAAAGCCCATAGTTAAACTAATTGTCAAATGTGAAGGGGAAGGGGCTATTTTACAGATTAGAGTGAACCTGCATTTATGCACTGAACAATGGAAACATTTTGTGAAAATATAATGAAATGGTGTGTGAATAATCAGCCCTATAGGTACAACATGTCAGATTGAAATGCTTATTTATAAATATGTGGCTGCTTATCTAAGAATAGACTATTCTGTTAAGAAATAAAAGAATTATTATCCCCATGTAAGTTCCCCTATTAGAGAAGAACGGTTTTGAAAACTGCTCCTGTTGAATCTTTTGGTCCACAATTAAAAAAAAAAAAATCCTTGTATTTACCTTACTACATCTAAATCCAGGAAAATAAAAAGAAAATAGAAGAGGCATTACTTCCAATTATTTTAATTCATAGGTGGCCCATCTGTCACATCTAATTTAGTTCCTCTAGTTTCCTCAAAGTATAACACTTCTCTTTTTATTGAAATATAGCAAAAATGGTAAACAGGTATGGGAAGATACTCTTGCATCATCCAGCTGAAGCCTTCCAATGTATTTAGACTTAGCGTAACAGAAGTTCATGAGCCAAGGTGATGGGACGAGTGGTATTGGAGTAGGGGGCTGACAAAGATACAAGGGGTGAAATCACATGCTCTGTTGTATATTTGCCTTTTATTTTCTTTTTAGAAAACATTTAAAAATTGTTACTCTACATTCCCCAGATTTCAGATGAACTGAGGGCTCGGTTTGAGAAGTCCAGGTCCCCTCTGCAGATCCTGAAGACAACATCGGCCAATGCTGCAAGGCAGCAGATGATGTTTCTGTAATGTCGGTGGATTGAAGCTGTAATACTGAGAGCATGTGAATCAGGCTCAGATTATGCCTTTTCATAAGGTCCTCTGACAGGAGAAAGTCAACAGGGCAAGCTTTGGCTTTGAATGTACTTAGTCTTTTCTACAGTAAAGACTGTGTAGCTGCCTAGTACCGCTTTCAAAGTC
The DNA here is from genome assembly GCF_000737465.1 of Haliaeetus leucocephalus. Lineage (NCBI taxonomy): Eukaryota > Metazoa > Chordata > Aves > Accipitriformes > Accipitridae > Haliaeetus > Haliaeetus leucocephalus. The sequence continues at coordinate 5,995,296 of NW_010973132.1, forward strand.
GGCAGTGCTGGTTAGAAAGAAAATGTGTCTCTCAGGACACCTAGCTGTGAGCTTACTCAGTCAACTTCTGTCTGCCCGCCCGACTAACCCTGTGTACCAAGGTCCTTACCGTGATATCTTGAGTACCGTCTCTATAGAATAAAGTTAAAACCTTTCTTTCTTCTGCTGCCTGCCCCCCTTCCCACCTCCCAGCATACAGACTGGCACTCGCTTAGGGCAAGCACTCCAGAAATACCGCAGCCTCATCAAAAGGAGTTTAACAACAGGAGGATGGAAAAGGGAACAGAATGGATGCAGTTAGTTCTTGAAAGCTGTTTATTGAGGGGCTCATGATAATTCTCTGAAGAACAGAGAAGGAAAAGCAGGCCAATGAAATACTTAAAGGGTGTCTCTTCTGAAGTTTCAGGATGTTCCTATCCTTAAATGGAGCAATGCAGGATTTTGATTTGTAATACTTAAGAACCCTGGAAGTAATCGATCTGAGTTCTATAACTTGAGATAATTTCTAATTAATATAACAAGTAAAATACTAAACATGCTGAATTCAAGAGCAAACAAGCATTTAACATCAATATGCCTTTTTCACCTACTATATCTGACAGCCAGCTATAACATCCAGGAACCTTAAATACCCCCTGTCTTGTGGAGCATAACAGTGACATCTTACTTAGATGAGAAAATAAATGATTTTACATTTCTTTATAAAATTTTGAATCACTACCAGACAGTGGAGCTAAAGAGCCACACACAGAAATGGATGTAAGCTTTCTTTTCTTTATACTTGTGTGGAGTATGTGAATTAACAAAAAGTCAAGCAAGTATAATTCATTTTTATATGCAAGTGTTAAGTCATAATACATCTGATTGAATGCAAAATAAGAAGCAAGTATGTTTTGGGCTAAATTCAGTCCTGTCACAAGGGGAGTAACTTTGGTGGATTCAGAACTGAATTTTGTCCATTGAAAGAAACACAGTAGCTATTCTTTCTGGTTCCATTGGAAAAAAAAAAAAGCAGCTATAAAGTCTTCCCCATCCAATTTATTTCATGCTGCATGCAAATGGCTTCAGGCCAGTTCCCAGTGAAATTGCTGAAGACTTGATCCTACAGTGCTTGTTGAGATGGGGAGAGGCAGAGTGGGGCAGGTTCACAAAGGAGAGGGGAGAAGCAGCAGTCTGCATCTTCACGTTTCTGAAAGGTTGAACAAATTCACAGAACAGCTCCAGACTGTTATTTTAAAGGAAGGGACACAGGGCTGCTGAGGGGAAATTGCACATGGACATGCTGTGCTGAGGAGCAGGAAAAAGCCTATAATTTAAGGTCCACTCTTCTTGTTCTGAAAGCCTTTTCTGGCATGAGGAACACGAAGTTTTCTGCCTTATTAGTGGAAAAATATATGTTTGGAGGTTTTTTTTCTGTCCCAAAAGATGTTGATCTCCTTTATGGAGACCTGAGGATCTTCCTACCCTGATCTGCAGCCTTAATACTTTCTGGCTACATGCACAGACCTTATGTATCAGTTCATCAAAACAGGCAAACTATCACACTGTTAAACTTCAGTCTTTGTCCACCATGTGAATTCATATATGATGAGGATAAGTTTGGGGTGCACACACAGAGATAACTACCCCAAAACTGGATCAGCTGTGGGTTATTAGAGCTGATATCCTCTTTGTCGGGATTCAGCCACTACAGAGACAGTCACAAGCACGTGAGTAGTTTTGATTCACTGCCCTGCAGCTATTGTTGAATTGTAGCACATTCATTTTTAAAATCAATTGGTATCTAGTTCATGTTTGCAATAGTGAAACAGGATTGAGTCAGATGTTAAAAGCCAGGGACGTTGTACACTTGGTGCTTGAAAATGGAGACATAATTTTCTTCACTTTGACTGGCTTATGTTGATATTATTCATATAACTACAGCAACAGAAATGGTTGCTTCAGCCCTTCTTTCATTTGCTAGACAACACAGAAACTTATTTCCTTTTCTCAACTGATAATAGTTAATTGGCAGGCACTGCAGTCTGGCGCAATATCTTGAGTAAAGCTTGTTAACTGCACTTCTGAGCTAAATTCTTTGGCTCCTGAGCTTATTTAAGGTGAGATCACTGAGGAGAACGCATCCTGAAATTATTTTCTAAATGACGGCTACATACACAAATCCCTTCCATCCTCTGCTCCATTATTTCTATCTGCTAACAGAAAACATTCTTGATATTACTACCTAGTTTTTGGAGCCATGCCTCCTTCTATTTGTTCTGAAAAAAACTTGCAATGTGTTTGCAAATGAACTTTATCTGGAAACGATATGGTGTCTGGACAACCTCAGTGGTATAAAGCTTTGTTCAACTATAGATGGGCAGGGTACACGTAGCACCACGTGGGCTTTTCTTCCACTTCAGTAGGTTTCAAAACCAGCTGAGGAGGGATGAGGGGGTGATTGATTCAAACTTGAGCATCCACGCTGTACTTGCCTTCTCTGCTGTGACAGCAAAATAGCACAGGTGACTACTAGTCTCACAGTGTTTCACTCAAAGCACGCTCTTCCTACAGGAATGGGGCAAATATGGGAACCATGTAAGCTTAATCTTATTATAAGTTGATTAGTCTTTGCATTCACTACTCCCTTCTGCCTAATTCCGTCAAAACTAGCCATCTGTTTGTCCCGTGGGCCCTCTAGAGCTCATAGAGAAGGTGATTTTCCTGATTGTGCTCTCTTGCTGCCTCTCTGTTCATCAATGTGGTTAAGTTGGTTAGTGACAACCGTGAAATCCTTGGCAGACAATAATTTGTTTCAGAATTAATTAATACTCAATAAAAGGTATATTATTCTCAATGAGCAGTGTGAGGATGAGCAAGCAGGACATTAAATTTAAAATGATACTGTTGTGCCTAAAACCACTAACAGTTTTTCCTATTATATCCAGTGAAGCACCTTGAAATTTTATTGCATGAATTTACAAGAACTTGAATAATAAGTGCACACCTCAACACTGGCAACTGGATGCTGTCATTAAACTCTGAAAGCTTTCTTTTGCTCCACAAAATACAAAGGAAAATCCCACTACTCCCAACAATGCAAAAGATCAGCAGTTTATTTCTTAAGAGGGAAAAAGCAGTATGGCTTAGTTACAACATATCAGCACAGACCAGGAGGCTTCACACATGTGTTCTGGTTTATGTGTGCTGAGTGCTGCAGGTCCCGCTGGGAGTGAGACAGTATGGATACCAGCAGGGCATAATCCTTTCCTCTCCCTGCTCCCTTCCTGCTTTCTTATATCTGGAGAAGAAGAACGAGGGGGAGCAAAAGGGTCTCCTCAGCTACTGGCAACAAAAGGTGGGATTAAGAGGTTGTCAAGGTTAGCTTGCAGATTAGGTTCTTCACGTCAGAAACAATAAACAAATAATAGCTATTTATCATTACCCTTCTGAATGAGCATGCCATTTCTTTCTAACCCACACTCCCTAACCATACCACACTCATCACACAGTTTGCACGTGCAGCGAAGGTAAATATCCTGGAAATACACTGTCATGCATAGCTGCAGGCTTCTGTGTCTTCAATGAAGCTGGCTACAACTGGGCAACAAACTTTAAGTGAGATGCAGGTTGGTGGCTTTCCAGTCCTTTGCTCATTCTCCACTTCCCTGAAAGCATGTCAAGCCATCTCTGTCCCTGTTTGCAGAGGGATCGACGAAAGAACCAAGGGCAAAGCTCACAAAGCAAAGCTCAAAGCCACGCGGTGATTCAGCAGCTACACGAGGAGAAGACCCTGATTCCTGATCGAACCGCTGCCCTGCACCCACTTTGAGCAGTGACTGAGCACTGCCTGCCCGAACAGATGAATCATCAGATCCTCTGCTGTTGGACTATATAGATCAAACTGCCTGCTAATAATTCATTACACTCTGTGGAATACAGTGCTGGCGAAAGAAAAGACTTGTGGGGGCATTTCTGCTTTCTGACAGAGCAGCCTAGGCCTGAGATACCATGCTGGTTCCAGCTTTCTGTATGAGCATTAATAGCTTCTCACTTCAGAAGTGGGGTAAGAGTTGGCTGTGATGGCAGGCTGCCTTCGCGCAGCTCCCACAAACAACTTACGGAGATTAGGAGGCTGCTGTGAAGATGTGTAGGAATTACTCTCGGACCTGACAGCTTCCGAGAAGCTCGCCTTGATAGCTCCTTTATACGCTAGACTTATGGGTTTTTAAATTATTCAGAGAGTTTTGTTTTCTGTGCTTATTCCCCTGATTAATTGAGATATTTCAGTAGGGGAATTTATATTACAGAAATTAGAGGGCTGTTGTTTCATGTTTTGTCCATTCTTTAGCTGGAATTCCTTATACCCTACCCCCACCACCCACATTTTGCAGAAGGGGTAACTCATAACAGTGCACGTTAGTTATCCATAAAACACCTCTTGTTTTACTGTGCCGGTTGGTATCGTCCTACTTAGTATGACTGGTACAGTAAATCTAAAGAAAATCAATATTGTGTTCTATATGGAAATCCATATGACAACTAACCTGCAAACACAGAATATCTCTATATGCATGGTGGCATAGGATTTTCCTCCTGAGAGATTGTGGAAATTTTGAAAAGATAAAAAGGGTGATCTTATTCTTCAGACTTGGATGACACAATAAAACTTTGCAGTATATATACCTCAGCTTCAGACTACCCTTACAGTAGTACAAGGATCCCTGTACTACACCATCACATAATCATGGTTGATGAGGTAGGATACACAAATCCTGCACTGAACACAACAAAGAGGAACTGTAGGCATATGGATTTTTCCCGATCACTTCTCCACAGTGCTTCAGAGGGAAAGAAACATTTCAGTGAAGCAGGCAGGCCTCTAGAGAGCTTGGCACCCAGTCTTCTGCTTCTGGAGGAATGATGCTCTGGATAAAGTCAGCTAGCAGGTTAATACCAGATGTCTCCCAGGAAGTACGTGATACACATTTCCTATGAGTAACACTTTGAACCTGGATTAAAGGTCCAAGACTCCTTAAAACACCTTGAAAGAATGACTACTTCCTCCTGTTTAATTCTTTATTATTATGAAATCCACAGTCAGTCCAACGTAACTGAGGCAGAGCCGAGCACAGCCCCTGATACCGAAAAGCTGGTCAAAGAAACTCTCTAAGACTCGTTTTGGAGTTTTAGAAAGCAGACGTTCTTTATCGCAGCGCTGGATGCACGGGGGATGGTTCCACCTAGCGTGCATGCCACAGCTTTAGCACTAACAGGTTATATAGAATAACTAATTGCATATTAATCAGATTAGTATACATATACATAAAAATAATTGCAACTGATTATCTTAGTACTGCCTACCTCTGATCATGCGCAATGAAGGATCCATTTGAGTCGAAGGGCTGCTTTTGCGCCCACTGACCCATTCGAAGTTCTTGCTGGCTGTCCTTGAAGTCTTTATTCTTGTCCTTGGTCTTTGATCTTGAACCTTAATGCAGTTTCAATCACATGTGGCCAGTTTCAACATTGTTCTCATCTAACGTACAGGAACATCTAGTCATAAGAGCAAAGAACTGCAAAACTTATGAGCAGCTACCTCTACTAGTTAATTGCTTAGCTATACTTTTGTCTATTGTTTCAATCATAGTGTTAGTATAAGATTTCTAATAATTATTTACCAAATCTCACTTTTACAGTCACCTAGCAGCAAACCGGTTTCCACGGCTGGTACAAAATATTAAAACCTTCAAAATATTTAGACATACCATACAGAATGTATGGAAATATGCTATCACCCCGACCCAGGCTGGCAGGCACGGGACGTGGGTGGTTTTGTCCCACTGCAGGAGGGTGGTGACAGACTGTCCTCCACATTGGCAACAGGCAAAAGTACTCCGTACTTGATGGGACTTTGAGGATTAGTGATTCTTTCACGGTTACAAAACTGTTTTGGACTTGTGCTTGAGTTCACTGCCACACTGGAGTGGGAGAAAACAGGGAAGGATGGAAGAGCTTTGATTCACTGAACTGAGAAGTGATAAGAACAGACTTTCAAGAGACATGAGGAGAAGAACCTCATTTGTGAAGTCAGGAGGCACTCTGCAACCTTTCATCCTAGCTAAAGGAACTTCAGTTTTAGATAATACTACTGTGGATCTCAAACCAAAGCACTATGCCTGTCAGATAATGACTATTTGTCTAAACAAGGAGGGAATTGTCTGTCTTTCTTTGTTTTTTATTTCTTCTTTTCCCAGTCAAGTTTAAATAAATTTTGCTTCTGCTTGGTGCTGCAGGAGCTGAATTGTGGTTGGTCATTTTGGAATGAAGAAAAACATTTTCCCAGTCTACTGGAAGGATAAATAGGGGAGAAGCAATGCCTTGAGCATACAGCAATAACAGGAAAATTGGTTTAGAATGTACGCTGTTGTATCATTTTCTACGCTCCTGACATGGGACAAAGTTCTTAGACTTCTAATGAAGGAGAAACTGCAGTGTCCCTGAGCTATCTATTCCGGTACTTCCCTTTTCTTAGGATTAGAAGGCTTTTCTGATCATCTGACCAGAATCTTTCTCGCTGCAGTTTAGACCTGGGACATCACCTCTTCCATCAGGAAAAAAAGGGAATGGGCTCTTCCTTTCCTTTAGAGAACAGACATTTCTGTCTCTGAAGACTATTAGCAGGTCTTGCTCAGTCTTCTCCTCCTCAGGCTAAATAACTCCACCTCATTTAATCTTTGCTCATAGATAATTTTTTCCAGTCCTCTGTTTTTACTGCTTTCCTCTGCTTTGTCTCCAATAGTCTACACTCTGCCAGGCGTACCAAGAGCTTACAGATATCCCCATGTTGTGGCAGGACAGAAACGGAATGGCAACAGCACAAAAGTACGCACGGAGTAACCCAGGACAGGACTAGTGAGCAGGGGTGCGAGGGAACAACCTCGTGCTGAAGTGACCAAGGAAGACATGTGTCCACTTCCCCGGTCTGTCCCTAACCAGGCCACCACTAAACCTTTGCAATAACAAGCACTACATTTACCACTAAAAACAATGGTAAGAGAGAGATCGTTTAGAAAATAGACTGATTCTCATCTCTTTTACCCTATGGCTCCATGAACTTTTTGAAGTCATCCTTCATGGACAGGAAAGTGTGTGAAAGTGAGGTGGACCAAAGCTCCAAGAAGGGTGAAAGAGAAGTTAATTTTCCTCTTCTTAAGCCTTGTCTACAGAAGCATGTTGCACCAGTTTTATTCATGTTATTTTTTAAACCGATGTAGTTAAAAGTAATACAAATCCTTTACAGATCCAGTTAATTCAATAACTGAACTGAGATAAATCCATATAAATCAGTTATAAATCAAACCTATTCACATGGGATATGGAGCAATTTCACTAAATCCATACCCATGCCTAGGCTGTAACCAAACCAATGTAACTCTGGTGTCAGCAAGGCTGCAATAAGCCATTATCCTCTCAAAATTTTACAGTCAAGTGAGGTAAAAATATTGGAGGCTGATTTTTGAAGCAAATCAGTATTACTTAGAAATGAGCTTTTAAATTTAGAATTGCTATTCTTAATAATGTACTTATTGTATACATGGATAAAGTAAATGCATCATTGGGATCTTCCACAGAGAGATCTCAAAAAATGCAACAGTTTATTTGCAAACACAGGCCTCACAAACTTCATGTAAAGGACAGTATTTCATCCACATTACCAGGAGCATATTCAGATACAGAAAAACTGCTGCCAAACATTTCCAAAAGTACATTTTTCTTAAGTCCTGAAACAGGTGTGCCATAGCAGGAGGCAGACTGAGAGCACAGAGCTTTACATGCCCTGAAATTTTTAGGAGAAACATCAACAGACCTGCATGGCAGCAGCAGCAGGAGGCACTGGTATGACAGAGAAAGGAACTGTGCTGCCAGCTGAATTAAGAGGGATAAGAGCTTTCTTTTGACCCTGCTCCTCAAGTATAAATTTCTGAGCTATTGCCTGCAAATTACAAAGCTTTGATTTTTCAGTGCACAATTTAATACACGCTTTGACCTTTCAATGTGCCATATGAAGCTTTGATCCTTACTAGCTGACTGTCAGGGTGAACTTTGCATAAGATGAAAACAATACATTTCAAAATTGTGTTCCCCCTCCCTTAAGAAAACCGATAAAATATTTCTGAGATGGAGAAAACTCATCTTTAGACACTGCCTCAGGCTAAATGCTACGGAAGTGCTACATCTAGATAGGTATGGTCAAAAGTCTTGCTAATCACATCCTACAGGCAAGGCTGATAAGGAGCACAGATTGTCTAGGAAGAAGGTAAACTCCTAAGAAGAATGAAAATCAAGAGGGAGTATTCTTACTTCAGCCTTACCTTGGAAAGGGTGGGAAAAAGACTAACAGGGCAGTCTGTGGCTTAAAATATGACTGTCTTTGGAACCAGGAGGCGGTTGTACCACTTCATGCACAATGATAAGGTGAGTTCAAGAGGTCTAGCTCACTTCGATTTAAGAAGAGCTCAGAGATATCTGAACTGTCAGCCTGACAACAATGAACATTTCATCAAAACAAAGTCCAGTGATATTTCTAGTCCTGTTAATGCTATGAAAGTGGAAAAAAAAACCCCCAACAAACCAGCCCAATACCCACCCAACCAAAAAACAACCCCAAAAGCCCAAACAGAAAGAAAAACAGCACACAAAAAAGGTGAAAATAAAAGTTTGTGGCAGAAAGTGCCTCAGTCGTTTTTTATTTGTCTTGGGCCTTTTCTGTCTGGAAGTTCTAGGAATTCAGACTGCAGTATTTTTAAGATTATGTAATATATTATGTAATTTCTCTCATGCATGGTAACCCTATATAATTTTATATCACAAACTGCAACCTATTTTCATCAGTTTGAAAGACAAAGAAGGTCACAAACTTACCCTAAGTAAAAAAGCTCTTTATGTTCAGCATAGGTGCATCCTACTTTTTTTTTTTTTTACTGAGGGATACTATAAAACTTCCCTCTTTCAGAAAAAACAGGATCAGATATCCTATGCTATGTGAGCTGCAACATTTACCCACAGAGTTGCTGTGCTGCTGGCATTTAGCTCATTGTTTTACAGTGCACAGTGGAAGCCTGCAATATCAGTTCACAATCTTCTCAGAAACACCATTTAAAAGAATTCTTCAGAGCTATGAGCTTTGGATGTCAGTGTAAAGTCACGTTTTGTCAGTTTTAAATGTCAGGTTTTTCCTACTCTGGAAAGTGACTGTAGAAATAACATCCGTGGTACCACATCCCTCCTTCGTCAGTGCTTTCCCTCAGAATTGCTCAGTTCCCAAGCCAGAAGCTTTCCCGGCTTTCTTCTGACTGCTGGTAGGCATATATTCCCCCCATAGACAGAAACCCCATCAGCATAAATCTCCCTGAAATCAGTGCAAGTAATCCAAGAGCCCAGATTTCTCTGCCCCTTTTTCCTGTGGATGCATGATGCCACTTAGATCACAGCTGACTTTCCTCCTGTGTCTTCATGGGATTGATGGGAGTGGAAGAACGTACACAAATCAGTGCAGTGACAGGACTTCATGGCCCAACAGGCAATTCCCCTCGTGCTTGTGCTTAGCACAGACCTTGAAGGAGGGCACACCATGCTGCCCTGACTCTCGGCAGCCTGGGTGTGCAGCTTCTGGCGTTTGAGGGCAGTTGGCATGTATGAACACCCGAACCATGCTAATTCCTGATTATCACACTGTACAAAGGTCTCCCAGGGAGGGGTGGCATAGGCGTGAAACTGGTTATACAGATTCCACATCAGTCCAGGTTGGCTTTTTTGCCTCAGAGCATTCAAGCCTATTCCGCTGCCACTTTATGCCAGCTCTGCTAGCTGACCTCCTCGACTGCTAGCATAAATTGCTGCAACACACCCCTAAATTTCCTCCACGGGGAGCCGATTTTTTGAATTAGAAGGTGCAATCTTTAGATAGCTACTTTCCTGGATAACACGCAGAGGCCAGGCAAAGACAGAGAGCGCATCAACTTGATCTGTGCTCGGTGAGGGACCGGAGTGTCGCAGGAGCCAGCCCCGTCTGCTGCACTTTGGTGGCTGGGAGGACCGCTCCGTAATGAGGGGAGACAGGCACGGGAAGGGAACAGAACCGTGATTGCAGAGGAAAAAAACCGAAGAGCTGCCTGACAGTGTCACACCGGGAAGGAAGAAGGCGGGGAGGATTAAGGACGAGATCAGAAGATACTGCCTGCCGCTCTGTGACTCCAGCGGGGCTGCGGTGGAACAGCCCTGGCTTGGAGAGCGATGATGAGGCCCCCGTGAATCACTGCGGGATGAGTGTCCTGCTTTTATTTCGGCGGCGTTAGCAGTCTGTGGTGTTTCAGGACTTATTTTCAGTACGGCATTTCCGTGGGAACCGCGATCCGTATAGTTTCAAAAGCTTTTCACGTTAGACTCGGCAGCGCTAGAAACTGAAGTCCGGGGCGTAAGCCTAGGATGAGGCCAGATTGAATAAAAGAAAGGCAAATTTCCCCTACCTCCTCTATCCCACTATTAAAAGGCCACTAATTAGAGATATAGGATAATGCTCCTAGACTTCAGTTAGCCTCACCACAGCTTCAGTGGTGTTATTTGGGAATGAAAGGGAGAAAGGATGAGATTATAAATGAGAGGGATCGTAACACCGACTTTCAGCACCACCAATTAAGCTGTGCCTCAAGGACTATCTTCACATTTTCAGTCATCCGGAGACCCGATCATAACTTATAGCAATAAATCACATGGCAAATCACATGATAACTCCCCTGTAACCTTAAATGATTGAGGCTCACCAGGGGTCAGCTAAAATCAGCTAAAGTAATTTTCACTCGGTTTCTAAACTTGCATTAAAAATGAGCTTTGATTCAGCTGGAGAAGCCAAAGGAAAAAACCCCAAACAAAATACAACACGCGTATGTTTTCTCCCGACTTTGTGTTTGCCTGACCCAGGCAGTGCAGCCTGACTTTCAGTGCTTCCTCCAGTTCTTCTCTCACTGACATTTGATACTTTTGCCCACTTAATAATCAGAATCCTGTCTTAAAAGAAGGAATTTGTTTCGGGTAACAGAACTGGAGAGGAGATACATACCAACTTCCGATTCCAGCAAACCAGACAAAATGTGTAAATGAGCACTGGCACATGAGACAGGTCAGATTTGAGACAATTATGTTCAAGCATTGCGAAAACTCAGAATTTTTGATCCAAGACCTGCAATACTAGGTTGATAAGAGGCATTAGCTAGGCAGTTTTTATTCAAATGTCCAGACTTCTAAACTAATTTCATATAAATAAACTGTTTGGAACAAATTTTGAAAACTTTATACATTAGCCTGTCTAGTTGACTTTGCAGAAATTAATCTTTTCTATTAGTACTATCCCTCTACCCCATTAGTGCTCTGAAATACCTATTTGTATTTAAAGGACTTCCTAGTGTGGATCAAAATAGGCTACCGTCTTCTAATTGCTGAAACAAGTATGCATAAATAATTTACCAAAATTACATTGTTGCACTTAGACAATTTTTGAAATTATCCCGTGTAACTTCATTAAACTTCAAGTCTGGAACGTTAATTTGAGGGAAGAAAAATCACTATTTCTGTATTATTAGATCATTCAGGTGGTAAACATGTTCTCCAAAAGTCATCTAATGAGTGTTTCAGTCATCAGATTTAAATTGTAAATGAAACCGTTGTCTATGCATTAGAAAAGCACATGCCATGTTTTGTTAACATAATCAGAAAAATGGAGCTGCCACAAACCCTTTCCCCATCTGCCAGTCATTGCATTAAATTTCTGCAATTTTATTAGAATTCTCTGTCTCTGCAGATCCTGCTCAGCTGTGAAATTGGAATTGCAAACAGAAATATCACGCTTCTATGTACAGTAGTGGATAAAAAGTCCAATTTTGACATGTGGAGAGACAGGGGAAACTTTTTTTTTTTTAAGGTAGAAGAACAGCACAGTGAATATCCCCCTCTCGTCCCTGGTATGAGGCAGAAGGTAAGAAAGCAGCTGTTTCCTTTATATGACATTTTTCTATGACAGCAGGTAGAAACTGGGAGGTGCAGGAGCAGCTTTCTGGCAGTAGCTTTAAAACAAAGGAAGGACAAAAGACTGCTTGTCCTTCCAGTCCTTGGAGTGGGACACCAGCTGAGGGTCAATAAACCTGAGTTGCACTGGCTGCTGCAGCCACTGCCTCTGCCCAGGCTGCAGGAGTAGATGAGTAGAGCTTGGGGAAGGAGTAGGCAAGCCCTGCTGCCTAAATCCTTGCTGCAGCCTTAGTCTTACTATACATTTGTTGCAATTCTTTTATTAGTGCAAGACGTGTTTGGGAGGGTTTATCTAGTTCTGATAATATCACCTGTGTTGGGTATTGCTGAAGCATTTTTTCCAAAGCTGATAAAACACAGTGGTCAAAAAGGGTATGGCGAGTCCAATGGTTGAACCAACTGGTCTACGAGGAAAGTGTTTTTACACCTTTCTTAGTAAGAGGTCCCAATATAAGGTGTTTCTCCACTTCCTCACTCTCCCTTTTTCCCAGCTTCATGGTACGTATGTTTCCATTTTTGAAAGGAGTTTTTTCAAGAGTCAAAGACAAACACTTTGGCATATGCTCATTTTCAGTTTGCCTGCACAGCACATTTCCTTCCCTGCTGGAAAATGAGAAATATTAAAATGGGAAGAGGGACATGAAAAATACTTTCTAGTTGTTCAGCCCCTTTTGTAAGCACCCTGCCTCCACCATTCAGAACACAGTAGAGACAAAAAGAATGACCTCTGGGTTCTCAGGAAAAAAATTAGCAACATACCTGTAGAATAGATTTTTTGTTGTTGTTGATTTCAGTGATCTCTGTCATGAAGTTTAATCAGTCCTGCATCAGCAATACTTGATTTTTCAGCTCCTTTCATTGATGGACATTCACCTGCACACAAAAGGCAGAAGGTACGCAGACTTCGTCTAACATTCCTAAAGGCCTGCTGCTGTCTCCTTTCACAAGAATTAGTGTCTTTGTTTTTTCTCTTGATTTACTATAATGTTCAAGATCTGTTCAAGATTTCTGTCTTTTTTCCACAGCTGTTTCTTCAGTACTGTCTCTCTTTCCATTGGATCAAAGTCTTGGTCTACTTTTCTTTCTCATCATAACTGGATTCTGGTCTCAGCCCTGGCTTCTTGGCATTTCTACCTGCCTAGCCTACCGTAATAATGCATGGAAAATGGCACTCAGAGGAGTAACTTTGTCACTAACTGGCTGAGGACAAAAAATCTGCAGCTGCCCTCACTTTCTGATGCCCTCGTGAGGACTTCATAAATACTGCAAATCAGCCTGCCGCCTTCATCTTTCTCTCCCTAATCCCATTTATCCCCAACCATTTTTAAAGCAATCTAGATACAGCTGTGTCCCCATTCTGCTTCGTCCTGCACTGAGAGCACAGCCCACGGGCTGCCTCTATCCTCCCTGCTGCCAGCACACACCGAGTCCTTACTCAAGACCCAAGCAAAAGGCAGACTCCCTCCTTACCTTGCTGGCTGTAAATTCCTTTTTCTGCAGCCTGGGCTGACCTGCTGCCTGCAGAGCAGCACTGCAGCTATTTAGAGGAGAGATGCTCCCCTAAGCAAGCTCCACGAGACCCTACCCCAGGTACTGCCTTCTGAAGGTGCTTCTTTTTCGGTTTTCAATTTACAGTGCGCATACAGATGTTCGTGTGTGCACGCATACAGAGATCTAGGTACTAATATCCTCTCAAAGGAAACCATTAAAGTTAACTATCAGTCCTCCATGCCTTTCTTCTCCCCGCTTCATCTTGCAATGTGTAGCCATAGGTATGTCACTTTGCCAGGGCATCTTGAAGTGATGTAAACTTGATTCTTAATTATTTAGGCCAGTTTTAACCTAGTGTTACTAAGGTGCAGTAACAACAATGCAAAACTTGTATAAGCAGATAAGAGAATGAGACCCCATGACTCTCTTTATAATTTGTTTTGAATCAGTCTCCTCACAGACCACTTAACAGGATTTCTTATTCTTTTTTTTTGCCCCCACTTGTAGGTTCTATGAACTGTGATTCTGTACCAGCTCTTGTTCAATTAGGATTTTATTTTAGAACAGACTAAGACACACTTCCATGGAAGGTCAGGGATGGCTAGATTTTACACTCAGCCAATTTCCCCAAATCAAGTCCATTCAAGGATAAACAATGAATCCAGAAAAACTGTGTAATGCCCTTCTGAATGTCCCCAGATACAGGCATATGAACATATGAACAGCTTCAACGTTTTGTAGTCACAATATGACACATAATCTAACAATTTTACAGAAGAGAGACTTTTATACCTCTGCAAACTTGTCTGGAATAATTTTTAAAAATTGAACTTTCTTGGCAAGACCTACTCTGCATTTCCTCAGTTCCATTTTCCATTCAAAAAGCAACTGGTACTTTCAGTCTAAACGATTTCACTTTACATCAAAGAAAACCAGTGAAAAATAAAAAGCAAACACAAATTTGGTATGAGGGTGCGTGACATAGGGATTTCGTTTTCCAGCTGCCATCTTGAATCTCTTCACAGTACTGTCATCAAGCAGAATTGCTTGCATTTTAAAGTGTTGCACAGTGAAAATAATAATGAAAAATAACATCTTTGTAACGCTGTTATGAAGAAAGAGATTCTGCCTTCACCCACTTTTCCTTTCCTTCTGTGATGACCTTCTTTTAACTTGACAACCTGGAAGCATGAAATTAAGCTTACCATGGCATAAATTTACTGTTATGACCTTGATGCAGAACTAAATCATAAAAAATGGACAAAGCTAGAATTTGTGTAATAACAACAAATGAGCAAAGACTTGAAGAGGAATTGAACTGATTTTCTGCAAACGTAGCTTGTTCCATAGAATGCAAAGCAGTCGACAACAAAGCCAAGTCAAAGGACCACAAACTAGGAGTTGGCAGATTTGGCTGGAATTGCTTTGCTGACTTCAAGTGAGGATGCAGATGTGGATGTGTCTGACTGAACGCAAACTGAACAAGATATCCCAGTTCAGTTTATCTTATATATATAATATGATACACAGAGAGACTATATTTTAGCTTGCAATCTTAATTCAGTATTCCCAAAGTTCTGAGTTTTGATTAAGCTTAACAACTTAAAGATTTTATCTGTGTCTGGAAGAGTTGGAACTTTGTAACAACTCTTTCCGCTTTCATAAGAGATGTGAACAATAAATTAACGCCCCTACAAACTGCTTTAGTCATTGTCTCAAGCTGGTTTCCCTGTGGAGCATAAATACATACAACACTGCAGACTTGCTCCAAATCAAGCCATGACACGAGACTTTAACCTTTGCATCAACTCTCAGTCCTCGCAAGGCTACCTGTTAGAGACCCATTTAATACCAGTTTTTCTGATGCAATCTCTAGATTTATAGAAATGCAGTGAGATTACCAGCTGATTTTCTGCAGACTATAAATCATTGATCAGATGGCAAGAACTGACATACCTTAGTGCTGGTCTAGTAACCTAGCCATGTGATGAAAGGCTCTACAGTATTTTCCCCATGGCCTGAGCTACCTTTTCTTCAAGCACAAAAAAAATCAATGTTTATGCACTGGAGTTATTACCTATGGTGGTAACACAGTTATAATATAGTATGACTTTAATTTGGAGATATTTGTTTCCGTCAATTTTTGTAATTGAAAAAATAGGACAGAAATAATACAAGTGACAAGGAAAGGAGTATTAACTGAGTAACAAATATGCTTTTCCTAGCTGATGGCAGATCATCTTTAAAGCCACCTGGCTGAGCATGTAACACTGTCCAGGCATGCCATATATATGTGCTCTCAGGGTTTTGTTAGTATTTCACAGGTGAACTCTGGATTGCGACACACTAGGGCTGATTCAGCCCGCTCTGGCTTTGTACGCCAATCTCGCCGTGAGCTTGGATGCTGCTCCGGTAAGAATAGGGGATGACTTTTCTGAAGTCAACAGAGCTGCACCAGCTTATGCCAAATGAGAATCTGACCCATATTGCTGCTTTAATTAGAGTCATGTCAGAGCTGCTGTTTAGTACATATCGATTAATCAAAATGATGCATAAAACATATGGCTCCAACAGGAGTAGGGTAAAGGACAACATCTTCCAGTAGTCTTACCACATGAATATTAAGTCCCCATCGCTATCAGATAGTACTTAATGGAAGCATATTTCAATCAGGTGTACAAAACCACAGGGATATAGTCATCACTATTAGGCTGATGCAAACAGCTGTCCACATGGGATAAATTTAATGACCTACTCCAGATGCTGTTGAAAACTGTCTCCAGAAAAACAGCAACTTGCCACGCCTCCTCCTGCCAGATCCAAGCTCCCGGCTTCCAAACTGAGCTTTTCATCTTTTAACAGTGCTTAATGATAGCTGATCCTGTAACTCCATAGACAAATCAAGAGACGTGGCCCAGGACCAAAATACTCTTTCCCTGAAGAGAAGTCTAGACACATCACAGCAATTTTTATGCTGCTGGCTATTTCTTTTAACACTGATTAATCCACCTAGGCTGCATTTTGAAGCATCACCAGAGGCAATTTACATAAGCTATTTTGTGTGCATGGTTTCTCTCCATCTTTTCAATGTCTTTGCATCAAAGGAATCACTCTGATTCTTTATCTTAACCAGGTGATGTGGCACCAAACAGCTGCTGCTCTGCCAGAGTTCCCATATTTCCAGAAATACAGAACAAGGTCCTAATCTTTTGTGGTCATTAAAGGTAGTCTTGTAATTTCCCATATGTGTCAAGTTGTTTTGCTCTTATGCCCTTGATGGAATCCTGTCTCTGATAATTGCTCTGCCTTCATAAATTACTCCCTACTTTTCAGCTTCAGACAGGTTTTATGTTGATTCCATTGAAGCCCTTGGGTAGTTTTGGCACTTTATTACTTAGCTAAGTGAAATTGCTTTTTTAAAGAACTAAGATGCCACTTCTACTGGTGAATGTGACAGCAACTTCAACACCGTTCAAAGATACACAGCCTTTAAAACAGGTAATGATTAAAAAATGCTGAAAGTGCAGTGCAGTTTACTCAATAAAAAGTTCTTGTGTATGTTGGAGCTTGGCCAGATTGGTTTACATCTCTACTCTTGTGAGGAGTGGCGTGAATTTGTTGAAGGCCCCATTAGTGAAGACTGGACTTGACACAGAAGGTGTAACCTGTAGGGAAGGGTACTGACGTGCTGCAGTACAGCTACAATCTCGATGGCACTTCTGCATGCAAAGCCAACTGCTCCCACCTTTGATCCTGCTTCTCCTGCAAAATTACAATGGAGCTTAAGCCCTGTTCTTCCTGAGGTAAATTTTCTACCTGGGAAATGATCTACTGAGGTTCATTTGTGGCTTCATAAACCATCTCAATGGTTTGTGGGGCCAGAAGCAAGATAAAACCTTATCCTGTGCTGTTATTTTTGTGGGTCTTCATCAGTGCTAATTTCTAGGATAGACATAACTCAAACAAAAGTCATAACAATGTATTTTTTGCTGCCTACAGATGGGAAGAATAAACTGTTTACTTAACAATTTTAGACAGCATTACACCTAAATATCTTTATTTCCATTGAGGAAGACCTCTGAACAAGATTCTCAAGCTACTAAAAATAACGTCTACACTATGAGCCTGCATCTTAGGAGGATCTGGACCCAGAAACATGTGTCTGTGATAAATGCCAAATAGAATGATTTATGTTAGATACAGGAAATAACTGGCCTCAATAGACTGGACTGTATCATCTGCATCTAGAATTATTCATCCTATCATTTGAGAATTAATCCAGTGATAAACTAGTGCCACTATGAAAATACCCAGAGAAAAAAACCTGTACCTGAATTGAATTTTCTAATGCAATGGCAACATAGGAAATCGGGCCCTGAACAGCAAGTGTTATTAATTTCTGTATACACTTCATCTGAAATGCTTATGATTCTTTGATTAAGATATAAGCCGTTCATTGTAGAATAAACTGAGAGGTATTTGTATCATTATGCTTACTTTCCTTTCTGTATTGGGTTTGTGTGGCAAGGTTTTGGCAGCGGGGAGGTTATAGGGGTGGCTTCTGTGAGAAGCTGCTAGAAGATCCCCTCAAGACCGATGGAGCCAATGCCAGCTGGTTCCAAAGGGGACCCGCCACTGGCCAGGGCTGAGCCCATCAGGGAGAAAGGGGAAAAGTTGCTGCGCAACAGCAACTGCAGCTGGAGACAGACGTGAGAATATGTGAGAGAAAGAACCCTGCAGACCCCAAGGTCAGTGCAGAAGGAGGGGGAGGAGATGCTCCAGGCGCCGGAGCAGAGATTCCCCTGCAGCCTGTGGGGAAAATCACGGTGAGGCAGGCTGTCCTCCTGCAGCCCAGGGAGGTCCATGGGGGAGCAGATCTCCACCTGCAGCCCGGGGAGGACCCCACGCCGGAGCGGGGGGATGCCTGAAGGAGGCTGTGACCCCGTGGGAAGCCCGCGCTGGAGCAGGCTCCTGGCAGGACCTGTAGACCCACGGAGAGAGGAGCCCACGCTGGAGCAGTCTGTGCCTGAAGGACTGCAGCCCATGGAAGGGACCCACGCTGGAGCAGTTCGTGAAGAACTGCAGCCCATGGGAAGGACCCATGCTGGAGCAGGAGAAGAGTGAGGAGTCCTCCCCCTGAGGAGGAAGGAGCGGCAGAGACAAAGGTGTGATTAACTGGCCCCAACCCCCATTCCCCGTCCCCCTGTGCTGCTGGCAGGGAGGAGTTGGAGAAAATTGGGAGTTAAGTCTGGGAAGAAGGGCAGGGTGGATGGAAGGTGTTTTAAGATTTGGTTTTATTTTTCATTATCCTACTCTGATTTGATTGGTAATAAATGAAAATTATTACCCCAAGTCGAGTCTGTTTTACCCATGACGGTAATTGGCGAGTGATCTCTCCCTGTCGTTATCTCAACCCACGAGCCTTTTGTTATATTTTCTCTCCCCTGTCCACCTGAGGAGGGGAGTGATAAAGCAGCTTTGGTGGGCACCTGGTGTCCAGCCAGGGTCAACCCACCACACTTTCCCATCTCAGAAGGAAATTAAGTCATTTTCTGGCTTTTCAGAAAATCCTCTAATCTTGGCCACCTTTTTTGAGACACCACAGACACTGATTTCATGGGCAGTTGCAAACATGCATCTGCTTAGGAAAATCAGGTGCCAAATCTTACCCTGCAGACAGTGCACTTGAAAAATATGGAACTAGGTGATTTGCTTGGATTGCCTTGAGAAGAGACCAGACAACAGACTTCTCAGTCATGTGCTCTCCCTTCAGCTGAGCACAGTAGAGAGTGAAAAATCTCATTTAAATAATTCCTTCTATCTACTTACAGCCCTTTACTATTGCTAGACAAAAATGCATCTTTCTGTGAATTGTGTATCTTTCAATGTGCAAGCATGATTTGTTAATGGTGAAATTAATAATGGGAAGAATTTATCACAGTACTGACACCTTTCAACAGCAGTCTCCAGCAGTCAGTACTTCAAGTCTGATAAAGAAAACTGAGAGGGAAAAAAACCCAGTCTGCCCCAGAAGTAATCACATACGCCAATTAGAAAAGTAAGGCTGCCAAGGCTTTGGGAGCTCAGCTACAATTTGTGAGCTCCAGTCACACCAGCCAACTCTGCGTTGTTTGAATTTCACATCCTAGGAGAAAGGCAACTTGATACGTTACTGAATTCATATGCATGAATGCAAGGCCTTGTCTCTGTACATTTTCCTCAGATCCTCCTTGGAGACATGTCTTAACACAGTGATAGCTTATCAAAAACCTCTCACGATGTGATTTCAGAGATGAGTTTTTTGCAGACTAGATTGTGTTAAGGTAGGGCAGGCAAGGGGATAAGAGAAAACGATACATCTGTTAACTCAGGTTATGTGTTTTCTAATTGTTAAACATTGTCTTGGGATCGACTGCGGGTGGCACTGACCAGTTCGACACAGGCTGTATGTTAGTTGGCATTCTCATACAGGGAAGGCTGACATCTGGGAAACCTGTCAAGGTTGCTACTGTTTTTTAGAAGCAGCTCTATTACCTGGGGATGCAGCAGAGGGCTCACAAAAGCATTTCAAAAGTATAGAAGACTAATTGACATTTTATCCAAGACTGCAACACATTCAACAAACTTTGCAAAGCGATTCACAAAGTACAAACTACAGTCTGTATATACACAAATTCAAGGTCATCTATGCATTTTATTTTTCATGCATGGAAAGTACGTGGGTACTTTCACTCTGAACAAGCTCTCATTTTAGTCGGGGGGGACAATGAAACCCAAAAGAGAAAACAAGAAGTCAGCATACATCTCTTCCCTTCGCGACGATCTGGTCTGCACAGATCAGTGCATAATGTGAGTTGTTACAGGCTCCCAGCCTCTTATTGTTATTCTTTTCCAGTGCAAAGTCAGCTGGCTCGGTTTAGACAGCCTTCACTGGTGTTTTCAGCTAAAATGTTTTCTATGCACTGCAGTAGATGAGGATCGCTCACAAAACAGGCTCCTTCCCTTCTGCTGGTCCTGCTGTGGGGTGGGCAACCCCCAGCAGAGATGTGGTAGCAAACTCGCTGAGGTTAGTAGCATCTTATACCTCTGCAGCTGAAACTGCAGGGAATATCTGAACACAGGCTAAATTGTTATATTAAGTGTCTCCCAGAACAGCAGCTGCTCCTGCAGCTAGGATCACTTGTGAAAATTTAAAGCTATGACAGCATTAGAATACTGCAGGGCAGAATTACATCAACTAAGGAAGGTTCTGGCAATTTGCACCCAAAGCAAAGGTGTGGACATTTTGTTTGAATGGGTATAGCTGCTTGAGAAGGGAGTCTTACGGTTTGTGGCTTAGCTTGTTCATCTTTTTCTGCTCATACAAAACTATGTTAAAAAGAATCTTGCTCCCTTTTTTTTTTTTGAAATTATTAACTCTACCCTGTTCTTTAAGATGTACTTGAGCAATTGAAAGCTCAATTTGTATTGATGTTGCAATTGTATCCTTAAATAATGACCATTACAAGCTGACTAGGGGTGGGCTGTTAAGTGGGTTAGAGGTGATGAATTATTAGGTCTTAGAGATGGAAGTATGTATATTTGATTCATTTTATCTTAGCACCAGTGAAGTTGTGTTGAATAATTGGTGGCTAGAGAAGTAGCTTTGTTGTAATTTGATGAGAGAAGAAAAATATACTGTTTCTATGTGAGCACCGGAGAAGTGTCTTTCATTCCTCGTCACAAATTGCCATTCTCTCTAGTCAGCAGTTACTTGTGTCTCTGCACTGAAGTTCGTATTCATCTGCCATGAAAGGAAGGACCAGAAGAAAGGGTTTGACCTGAAAGGTCAGGCATTCCCACAGAGAGAACTCACTCTCTGAGCTTTGCTGGGGTTATCTTTTTTAGCTGCAAATTCTTAATCATGAACTACACATGCTGCTTCTTTTATTCTCATTGCTTTCAGGTTTCAATTAAAATGCAAACACAGGAAAACAAATTATTTCCTTGGGCTATATGCAGACTTCTTCATGGGGACTTCTTGGGCCTCACTTCTTTGAAGAAGTGAGCGCCGCATGTGAAAACAGAAAGACGGACAGATCCAGTTCTTCCTTGTAACAGTCCAAGGCAATCATCCAAACTGAAGGAGAAGCTGTCAGAGCAAATAGTAGTAGGCAGATGGATATGGCCTTATACTCGAGGTGTTGGGATCAAGAGGCAAGACATCTGAGTTCAGTCGAGATCTGATGGGGTTTTCCCCTAGGCTTCCAAAAATAATTTTCAAATCATTTAAATTTAATCTCTCTAAAATCCCTCTCCTTTTTGTAGGTCTTGTTTACTTGATTGAAAGTTGTTTTGCATGACCATTGTTTCTTAATGTACTATTCCTTTATGTACTACACTACATGTACTATTTCTAGCCCTCAAGGCCTTTGGGATCACTTAGGGTATCTCATTTCTTTTGAAATACAAATAGTACTCATAAGGAGAATCTGGATTACTTGGGAAAGGAAGGTATAGTGAATGCTCTGGATATTTACCTGTTTCTCTGGCCACTGGTCAATAGGGTCACAGGGAAGAAAGACAAGGAAAACTACGAGAGAAAGAATGGAATATAAATCTAGAAAGAAGGTTACACTGAAAAAGAGACAGGGATGTGGACTTGAGAGACTGAGGTTACAGGAAGGCAGAACTGAGTACAGAGTAAAAAAAGATTTAAAAGCAGAGATAGGACAGAAAGAAACCAAAGAGAAATATGAAGGTGAGAAAGGAACTGGAGAAGAAAGAAGAATAAATGGGAAGACTAGGAAAGCAGTAAGAGTTAGGACAAAATATTTAGGGAAAACAAACACAGTACAGTGAAAGGGAGAGGACAAAAGGAGTAAAAATAAAAGCATAGGGCAAACCCAAAGAAACTCATAGCACTGCAATACCTTTGTTCCCAGGGCATATGCATCCAGTGGACATAGGAGGTACAGAAAGCCATTGTGGTCCCTAATGAACTCTTCGATTCTGTAGGATGATCATTAAATACCTATATACTCATTTGTGTGACTATTTCAGGCTAGAAACTACCTTATCTTGTCACTGAAATAACAGGAGTTTTCGCTGAAGTATTTGCCTTGGATGTTTGCTAAATAAATATTTTAGCATTAAAAGGATGGAAGAATAGATGGAGTATGGTAAAATTGGAGAAGAAAGAGCAAGAGAAAGAAAGTAAAAGAAAACCCAGGTTTAAAACTACTATTGGCATCTTGGGTAATTTTATTGGCAGGATCGTTCAGTCTCTGCCGTATTTCATTAGCCTGCCCCACCTCTTAGCTTTTCCAGGGTGTGTTCATAAAGTTCACCTTGTTCCATTCTTCAGCAATGATTACTGAACAGTATCATTATGATCAAGATAAATAGAGAAATCTATAAATTTATCTTGTACATTGTTTATATTTATTCAGATGCTGACTCTGACTACTCATTGTACTGGAATAAAGAATTGCAATCAATATAGTGTTAGAAATTGCTTGTAACCTTCTTTCCAAAACTAAGCATGCTCCCCTTTGGTTTTAATCTACTAAATGACATTAAAATAGTCATCTGGCAAATGTCCCATGAGGCTCCTTTGTTCAGATGACTGTTCTTGATTAGACTAGTATAAATAGCACTGAAACCCCCCTTTGTCATCTGGTAACTGCATTAAGACTTGTTCTAGTTTTATGTCATATTTTATATTTAGCCATACTTAACATCATCATGAGCCTTAGAAAAATGTCCATATTATTTCCTGCTAATTCAAACTGACTCTGGGGGTTTACCAGTCCTCTGTGTTGTGCAATAAGGCTGCAGGTTCAGGTTCTTTATCTGGCAGTGTCTTTAGATAGGTAATCTAGATATTTAGAATCTTCAGACAGATAATGGGCAGATAATATTGCTCATTCATTCAGTAATGAGCAGGCCAGAGCATGTGTCCTGAAGGGAATCAGAAATGATTAGTAGCAAGATTCTAAATTGCTATTAGTTAGGGACATTCTTGAAATGGCAAAGGTTGATGACTACAGTTTCAGGACCTTCCAACCTCAATTATTCTTTGATTCTATGATAAAAGTGGTGGTATTACGTGAGGAAAGGCTCTTTGCTCATTTCCATCTGTTACACGAGACAAGGACGTGTTTCTGAGGTCACAGGTGCAGAAAGTACAGAAGGCTAAAACTATGTTTAACTGTTAAATGAAATAAGTGACTCCAGCCAGCTTTTACTGTCCATGATGATAGCTACCTTTCCCTCCACAGCAACGATTTCCTAACTAGACTACATCAGGCCAAAAGATTCTGGGCTTGTCTTAAACTGAATTCCAGATGTCTGTCATTTAAACTATGACTTCAGATAAAACACATCTGCTTTTTTGAAGAATAAGGAATGGGAAATGCATGTTGTGTAGTGCAAGAAACTTGCATAGGATTGTTCCTTCATTTGTTGCGCATTTTTAGAAGTTGCTTGGTTTCTGAGGAAGGAATTTTAAGAAGAGAAAGGAAAGTCTCACAGTTAAAAGAGTCATATGCTGAACTCAGGTTTTATCCTCATCTTTTCTGTTGAATTCTGACGTGTTGCTTAGCAAGTGACTTCAAACCCAAGTGGGGTTTTCAGATGGGGTCATTAACAGTTTGTTCCTTGTTCCCAGGGTGCCCAGCATGAGACTCTTTTTCCTGATTGGCAGGAGTGTAAAATGCTCACAACTATAGCTGCAGTCAATCAGACATGTGCTCTCAGCATACAAAATGAGATCGACTGCTAAATGCTCTGAAAACTTAGGTGCTACGTATCTCAGAGAGCATGCTTGATGTTAGTGGCTCTGTTTGACTTTAAATCCTCTGTGGCTCAGTTTTTGGTCTACAAAGAAGAGGGTAATGACAGCCTTCACCTCACTTGGGTTTTGAGAAGATAAATTCATTAATGTTTGCAAAGCACTTAGATATTAGTCATGAACACCACAGAAAAGTCCATGAGGAAATGAATAGTTGTGTATTCAGAGCAGGGTTTGAATGTAATGCAGTAAATAAGGACTAAGAGCATATACTGAAAAATAAGAAGAAAATCAAATATTAAAGAGCTGTTCATTAAGTACACCCTGTCAATTCCGAACACTGAATGAGACAACAGTTCTCTGTAAATAAAAGCATGTGATCATGGGATTAAGAGCTGTATCGTAATGCATACATACCAGAGGCCAAACTAAATTTGCAGGCACTCCCTTAATTCTGTTATTTCCTAACTGTCAATGCTTGCCCTTGAAACTTTGATGAAATTCTTCAAACTGTGCACACAATTTCATTTTAATGAACACATATTAATATATACACACATTCTTTTATAGATACACACAATCACAGAGCACATCCTATCCACTAAATAAGCATAACTAAAGCAAAACTCAAGGACTTTCTTTTACATGTTTCTGTCTCTTTCTGTTGTTTTTCCACTTTCTTCTTACCCCTTTTCAGCATCCAATCTAGCTCATAACTGTAAACGTGGAAGTTACGTCTAATGACTTACTACTGAGTATAAATGTGAGAGGGTAAATAGTTAAGAATGTTCGTAGACAAAAGGCTGGCTCATTCTTGTAAGTAACCAAATACATTTCTCCATACATATTTTCATCCCAATATTCCAAAATATTAACCTGGCAGTTCCCCCTATTTCTCCCTGATGTATTCCATTTCTTGTTTTTATGATAGAGCCAGGTCTACATCTGCAAAGGAAAAGGATTAGTTTTTAAGATGCTAATAACTTTTATTGCAGGACTCTCAAAGCACATTTATGTAGGTAATAAAGCCATTTTAAAAATACAGAGCTAACAATGCTGCAAGTTAGAGGTGATGGATATTGCAAAACTGTGTTACCATGACACAAGACGGAATGTTGAGAGTGAATCACATTTATATATGAAGACAATGCTTATTTTGTATATATGACAGATACAGAAATAAGACGCAATTTGTCTTTAGAATGGATCTGGGGACTCCATGCTCTGCCCAGTATCGTAAGAATGCCAATGACCTATGACAAGTTTTATGATGACCAACCAAAATTACCTCACTGCTGTTCTGATCAGTTCTGATACCTGTTGAAGGGCAGCTTTTCAGGATGTCTTTTGGCATGTTCACTTCAGGTCTTCATCAGAATAAGCAAGTGCAACTTTGCTACAAAACTTAGACTGAAGTGCCTAGGTTTTGACAAATGGGGGTTATCCATTGAATGGAGCTCTGAACAAATGCATAGAAAGCTGTGGAAAATATATATAAGTAACAAACAGGGATCACACGACATAGTATCCATTTGCTCGTGTTTTAATCCAGAACCTCATATGGGTCATAGGCAGGGTGTAGGGTCTGTATAGAGCCTGAGGATGGGAGCACACGTTGCAGGATAGGTAATTTGAAGGTGATACTAAGTGGCCAGTCTTTATATACAGAGCTAAAATGATAGCTGATGTTCCAACAGCACTGAACATAAGTTTACTTAGCAAACAGCTCATTTCACTAGAAATGTGAATCCTTTTGCGATGCTGTGCAGCCCATTTACAGAAGAAACAGTCCCTGGGACTAGACAAATCCAGGAGAGACAGATTCAGGGGTAAACATTTCAGTGTTGGTTTAATTTTGAGACTGATACAGTGGAAGTGATGTAAAATAAATGTCAAGGTGTGACGAGTTCATCAGAAAGAATATAATTAGAGAGTGCTGATTATGTAAACAACATACCATCCTTCTCTCCTGTACAGAAAAATTAATTCTACAGAATTAATTTTGAACAAATGCTTCTCTCTGTTACTGATTTTTCCTGACATTTATAGCCAAGGGATATGTTGCTGAAATTTTATTTTCTGCTACACATGTGACCAACGTTACTTTCTGACATGGAGGATTGCCCTTGCATTCAGATTGGTAATGTTTGGATTTGTTTCTCGTTCAGGGCCCGCTCTACAAAAAATTTTTATGTGAACCTCAACTAAGGAAAGCTAATTAGAAGTGGTCCAGTTACTTTTTTTAGAGAAGAGAGAGTGAATAACAACTCTAGGAAGCACAGATTTAAGTGGAGTATTCCTTTTTATTCTCCAGCATTGATATTCAGGTCACAAGTGGAAAAAAAGAAGAGCTTAGATGCTTAGATGTTGGACAATAACTCATTTGGAAGGGCAAGAAATAATTTAGAGGTGGATGTGAATTGCAAGGAAGAGTAATAGTGTTACTGTATGTACCATGGCTCTGCACCTTAAGAAATAACAGGACTTGATCAATGATAACTTACGTAGAGGAGAGATGCGAGATGATGAAGAACCAGCAGAGGCGTCCCTGAGAGAATAATGATATGTTACCCCATGGTCCACATCGCCCTGCCCAGCAGGTGTGTTTGGATTGATGAGGGCTCCGTCTTAGGCAGTCAGTAGTAATTTAGTGTGGTAGGCCATGCACAAATGACTTTCGTTACTGCCGACAGCTTCATTACAGCAGGCCCATCCTTCACTTACTGCAGACCTTCTTCCATCAAGCTGAAGATGAATGAGGGAATGACCCAGACCCTATATGTTTGCAATATTATCCTCTCCATTATTGTTCCCTGGCCTGTTTTTGTTCGTAAATTCTACAGTTGTACCTTTAACTTGTACAACAAAGATCCAGAAACACCTTTAAAACCTTCATCTGTATGTACTCCAAAAGATAAACTAGCAGAAATGGAAAGAGGGGCTTTAACATAGCCTGAACCTGCAGTCTCTTCTGACGTCTTATAAGAAATGATTTCCAAAGCATGCTGGGTAACCATGGAGTCATTTTCTTACTGGCATGGCACAAACCATCTTTCTCTAAAACTGAGTTTCCAACCACTTTTCCAATACCTTTTCAATAGAATTATTAGGTTTCTGTAAAACAATAAATACATCCTGACATTAGTCACCCTCCTTAATCTTCTGTGTGGGTGCTGTATGCCATCAGATGGAGCAAGGCTGTAGTCGGCTCTGGGAATTCCTCTTTCTCACAGCAAGTGACTCAAAGAAAAAGGGAATTCATATCTTCTGTGAAAGAAAAAGTAGCACAAAGGAAGCAAAGGCGTTGCTCAGATGCTATGTGCGTGTAAGCACAACAGGAACAGAGAATGATGAAGGAAGGAATATGCAAGCCAAGCCTGCATAGAACTAAACTGCATAGAGCCCGGCCAAGTGCCGGGTCCTGCACTTGGGTCACAACAACCCCATGCAGCGCTACAGGCTTGGGGAAGAGTGGCTGGAAAGCTGCCCGGCAGAAAAAGACCTGGGTGTGCTGGTTGACAGCCGGCTGAAGATGAGCCAGCAGTGTGCCCAGGTGGCCAAGAAGGCCAACGGCATCCTGGCCTGTATCAGAAATAGTGTGGCCAGCAGGAGCAGGGAGGTGATCGTCCCCCTGTATTCAGCACAAGTCCTATGAGGAGCGGCTGAGGGAACTGGGGTTGTTTAGTCTGGAGAAAAGGAGGCTGAGGGGAGACCTTATCGCTCTCTACAACTACCTGAAAGGAGGTTATAGCAAGGTGGGTGCTGGTCTCTTCTATCAAGTAACTAGTGATAGGATGAGAGGAAATGGCCTCAAGTTGTGGCAGGGGGGGGTTTTG